>NW_026894641.1:0-99140 GCF_032452875.1 Bos javanicus | reverse complement strand
TGGTTGAGCAGCATGATTCGTCACTGCTGAGCTCCATGCTTATTGCCTGCTGATTTCGCGGTTCCTGCCTCTGAGGTCTCACCAACTCCAGCCACCTGTCATGGGACAGCCCCAACTGATCCAGGGTATTCAAGGAGAGATGGCCTAGGCTGACTATTTATATGCTAATCAGAGATGTCAAGAATAATAGTATGAGGAGAGCTCAGTAGGAAAATTCGGTGGAGAAAAGAGACTGAGTAGCTTGCTTTACGCGGAAGACCAATCAAACTTCAAGACAAGAAGTTTGCACCACTTACGTAGGCCGCAGGCGCCCTCTCGAATAGCGAAAGGTGCCTCACCCTAGACACCTTCTCGAGTGGGTCTTAGCAGCCCAGGCATAATTAGTAAGCGTGGTGGGTTCCGCGCTCCAGATGGAGACTCAGCTGGAAGTTAAAGGGAAGAATGACAAGGAACTTTATGAATTGGAGCTCTAAGTTAACTCTTTGACAGAGAGAGCGAGATGGTGGTGGGGGACAGCCCCCAGTGAAATCAGAGGTGAGAGCACAAAGCAATACAGTAGGCAGACTCTGGTTTTGGGGGGGAGATGCTCGAGAATATCCGGGTGGACTCCTGAGGCTCGATCCCGCATTTGCGTATGCCGAGCCTCCTTCCTCATGACCTTTGTCCAGAGTGGAATGCCTCCCGGCTCCCGGCACATGATCAGTGCATGCTCAGTCACGATATCAGTGCCTGCTCAGCCACGTGATCACTGACGGCACAGTCACGTGATCAGCGCCTCTCAGTCACGTGATCACCGTATGATAAACACGTGATCAGTGAACGACCAGCCACGTGATCACTGCATGCGCGGTCAGGTGGTCAGTTCCTGATCAGCCACCTGATCAGTGCGTGCACAGTCCCCTGACTCAGCGCCTGTCAGTCACTGATCACTGCCTGATAAACACGTGATCAGTGCCCGAACAGCCACATCATCAGTGCATGCGCAGCCACGTGATCAGTGCATGATGAGCCATGTGATCAGTGCCCGATCAGCCACGTCATCAGTGCACAGTCACGTCATCAGTGCATGATAGCCACGTGATCAGTGCATGCTCAGTCACGTGATCTGGACTTGATCAGCCATGCGATCGTGATGCCTGCTGAGCTGCGTGATTCCTGCCGGCTCATCTGCTTGACAATTGCCAGCTGAGCTGCGTGATTCCTGCCTGGTCACGTGCTTGATTATTGCCAGTTGAGCAGCATGATTCGTCACTGCTGAGCTCCATGCTTATTGCCTGCTGATTGCGTGGTTCGTGTCTGCTCAGCTCTTTGAGTATTGCCTCCTGAGGTCCCTGTTCGGTCGCCACCTGCCGGGGACCAGACCCAACTGATCCAGGGTATTCGAAGGAGAGATGGCCTAGGCGACTATTTATATGCTAATCAGAGATGTCAAGAATAATAGTATGAGGAGAGCTCAGTAGGAAAATTCTGTGGAGAAAAGAGACTGAGTAGCTTGGTTTTCGCGGAAGACCAATCAAATTTCAAGACAAGAAGTTTGCACCACTTACGTAGGCCGCAGGCGCCCTCTCGAATAGCGAAAGGTGCCTCACCCAAACACCTTCTCGAGTGGGTCTTAGCAGCCCAGGCATAATTAGTAAGCGTGGTGGGTTCCGCGCTCCAGATGGAGACTCAGCTGGAAGTTAAAGGGAAGAATGACAAGGAACTTTATGAATTGGAGCTGTAAGTTAACTCTTTGACAGAGAGCGAGATGGTGGTGGGGGACAGCCCCCAGTGAAATCAGAGGTGAGAGCACAAAGCAATACAGTAGGCAGACTCCGGTTTTTTGGGGGAGATGCCGAGAACATCCGGGTGGACTCCTGAGGCTCGATCCCGCATTTGCGTATGCCGAGCCTCCTTCCTCATGACCTTTGTCCAGAGTGGAATGCCTCCCCGCCTCCCGGCACATGATCAGTGCATGCTCAGTCACGATATCAGTGCCTGCTGAGCCACGTGATCACTGACGGCACAGTCAAGTGATCAGCGCCTCTCAGTCACGTGATCACCGTATGATAAACACGTGATCAGTGAACGACCAGCCACGTGATCACTGCATGCGCAGTCAGGTGGTCAGTTCCTGATCAGCCACCTGATCAGTGCGTGCACAGTCCCTGATCAGCGCCTGTCAGTCACTGATCACTGCCTGATAAACACGTGATCAGTGCCCGAACAGCCACGTCATCAGTGCATGCGCAGTCACGTGATCAGTGCATGATAGCCACGTGATCAGTGTGACAGTCCCATGATCAGCGCCCGTCAGTCACTGATCATTGCCTGATAAACACGTGATCAGTGCATGATGAGCCATGTGATCAGTGCCCGATCAGCCACGTCATCAGTGCATGCGCAGTCACGCATCAGTGCATGATAGCCACGTGATCAGTGCATGCTCAGTCACGTGATCTGACTTGATCAGCCACGTGATCAGTGCCTGCAGAGTCACGTGATCAGGCCCTGAGCTGCGATTCCTGCCGGCTCATCTGCATGACAATTGCCATCTGAGCTGCGTGATTCCTGTCGGCTCATCTGCTTGACAATTGCCAGCTGAGCTGCGTGATTCCTGCCTGGTCACGTGCTTGATTATTGCCAGTTGAGCAGCATGATTCGTCACTGCTGAGCTCCATGCTTATTGCCTGCTGATTGCGTGGTTCGTGTCTGCTCAGCTCTTTGAGTATTGCCTCCTGAGGTCCCTGTTCGGTCGCCACCTGCCGGGGACCAGCCCCAACTGATCCAGGGTATTCGAAGGAGAGATGGCCTAGGCGACTATTTATATGCTAATCAGAGATGTCAAGAATAATAGTATGAGGAGAGCTCAGTAGGAAAATTCGGTGGAGAAAAGAGACTGAGTAGCTTGGTTTACGCGGAAGACCAATCAAACTTCAAGACAAGAAGCTTGCACCACTTACGTAGGCCGCAGGCGCCCCTCGAATAGCGAAAGGTGCCTCACCCTAGACACCTTCTCGAGTGGGTCTTAGCAGCCCAGGCATAATTAGTAAGCGTGGGTTCCGCGCTCCAGATGGAGACTCAGCTGGAAGTTAAAGGGAAGAATGACAAGGAACTTTATGAATTGAGCTGTAAGTTAACTCTTTGACAGAGAGAGCGAGATGGTGGTGGGGGACAGCCCCCAGTGAAATCAGAGGTGAGAGCACAAAGCAATACAGTAGGCAGACTCCGGTTTTTTTGGGGAGATGCTCGAGAATATCCGGGTGGACTCCTGAGGCTCGATCCCGCATTTGCGTATGCCGAGCCTCCTTCCTCATGACCTTTGTCCAGAGTGGAATGCCTCCCCGCCTCCCGGCACATGATCAGTGCATGCTCAGTCACGATATCAGTGCCTGCTCAGCCACGTGATCACTGACGGCACAGTCACGTGATCAGCGCCTCTCAGTCACGTGATCACCGTATGATAAACACGTGATCAGTGAACGACCAGCCACGTGATCACCGCATTCGCGTTCAGGTGGTCAGTTCCTGATCAGCCACCTGATCAGTGCGTGCACAGTCCCCCGATCAGCGCCTGTCAGTCACTGATCACCGCCTGATAAACACGTGATCAGTGCCCGAACAGCCACGTCATCAGTGCATGCGCAGTCACGTGATCAGTGCATGATAGCCACGTGACCAGTGCGTGCACAGTCCCATGATCAGCGCCTGTCAGTCACTGATCATTGCCTGATAAACACGTGATCAGTGCATGATGAGCCATGTGATCAGTGCCCGATCAGCCACGCCATCAGTGCATGCGCAGTCACGTCATCAGTGCATGATAGCCACGTGATCAGTGCATGCTCAGTCACGTGATCTGGACTTGATCAGCCACGTGATCAGTGCCTGCAGAGTCACGTGATCAGGGCCTGCTGAGCTGCGTGATTCCTGCCGGCTCATCTGCATGACAATTGCCATCTGAGCTGCGTGATTCCTGTCGGCTCATCTGCTTGACAATTGCCAGCTGAGCTGCGTGATTCCTGCCTGGTCACGTGCTTGATTATTGCCAGTTGAGCAGCATGATTCGTCACTGCTGAGCTCCATGCTTATTGCCTGCTGATTGCGTGGTTCGTGTCTGCTCAGCTCTTTGAGTATTGCCTCCTGAGGTCCCTGTTCGGTCGCCACCTGCCGGGGACCAGCCCCAACTGATCCAGGGTATTCGAAGGAGAGATGGCCTAGGCGACTATTTATATGCTAATCAGAGATGTCAAGAATAATAGTATGAGGAGAGCTCAGTAGGAAAATTCGGTGGAGAAAAGAGACTGAGTAGCTTGGTTTACGCGGAAGACCAATCAAACTTCAAGACAAGAAGTTTGCACCACTTACGTAGGCCGCAGGCGCCCTCTGGAATAGCGAAAGGTGCCTCACCCTAGACACCTTCTCGAGTGGGTCTTAGCAGCCCAGGCATAATTAGTAAGCGTGGTGGGTCTCCGCGCTCCAGATGGAGACTCAGCTGGAAGTTAAAGGGAAGAATGACAAGGAACTTTATGAATTGGAGCTGTAAGTTAACTCTTTGACAGAGAGAGCGAGATGGTGGTGGGGGACAGCCCCCAGTGAAATCAGAGGTGAGAGCACAAAGCAATACAGTAGGCAGACTCCGGTTTTTTTGGGGGGGAGATGCTCGAGAATATCCGGGTGGACTCCTGAGGCTCGATCCCGCATTTGCGTATGCCGAGCCTCCTTCCGCATGACCTTTGTCCAGAGTGGAATGCCTCCCCGGCTCCCGGCACATGATCAGTGCATGCTCAGTCACGATATCAGTGCCTGCTCAGCCACGTGATCACTGACGGCACAGTCACGTGATCAGCGCCTCTCAGTCACGTGATCACCGTATGATAAACACGTGATCAGTGAACGACCAGCCACGTGATCACTGCATGCGAGGTCAGGTGGTCAGTTCCTGATCAGCCACCTGATCAGTGCGTGCACAGTCCCCTGATCAGCGCCTGTCAGTCACTGATCACTGCCTGATAAACACGTGATCAGTGCCCGAACAGCCACGCCATCAGTGCATGCGCAGTCACGTGATCAGTGCATGATAGCCACGTGATCAGTGCGTGCACAGTCCCATGATCAGCGCCTGTCAGTCACTGATCATTGCCTGATAAACACGTGATCAGTGCATGATGAGCCATGTGATCAGTGCCCGATCAGCCACGCCATCAGTGCATGCGCAGTCACGCTATCAGTGCATGATAGCCACGTGATCAGTGCATGCTCAGTCACGTGATCTGGACTTGATCAGCCACGTGATCAGTGCCTGCAGAGTCACGTGATCAGGGCCTGCTGAGCTGCGTGATTCCTGCCGGCTCATCTGCATGACAATTGCCAGCTGAGCTGCGTGATTCCTGTCGGCTCATCTGCTTGACAATTGCCAGCTGAGCTGCGTGATTCCTGCCTGGTCACGTGCTTGATTATTGCCAGTTGAGCAGCATGATTCGTCACTGCTGAGCTCCATGCTTATTGCCTGCTGATTGCGTGGTTCGTGTCTGCTCAGCTCTTTGAGTATTGCCTCCTGAGGTCCCTGTTCGGTCGCCACCTGCCGGGGACCAGCCCCAACTGATCCAGGGTATTCGAAGGAGAGATGGCCTAGGCGACTATTTATATGCTAATCAGAGATGTCAAGAATAATAGTATGAGGAGAGCTCAGTAGGAAAATTCGGTGGAGAAAAGAGACTGAGTAGCTTGGTTTACGCGGAAGACCAATCAAACTTCAAGACAAGAAGTTTGCACCACTTACGTAGGCCGCAGGCGCCTCTCGAATAGCGAAAGGTGCCTCACCCTAGACACCTTCTCGAGTGGGTCTTAGCAGCCCAGGCATAATTAGTAAGCGTGGTGGGTTCCGCGCTCCAGATGGAGACTCAGCTGGAAGTTAAAGGGAAGAATGACAAGGAACTTTATGAATTGGAGCTGTAAGTTAACTCTTTGACAGAGAGAGCGAGATGGTGGTGGGGGACAGCCCCCAGTGAAATCAGAGGTGAGAGCACAAAGCAATACAGTAGGCAGACTCCGGTTTTTTGGGGGGAGATGCTCGAGAATATCCGGGTGGACTCCTGAGGCTCGATCCCGCATTTGCGTATGCCGAGCCTCCTTCCTCATGACCTTTGTCCAGAGTGGAATGCCTCCCCGGCTCCCGGCACATGATCAGTGCATGCTCAGTCACGATATCAGTGCCTGCTCAGCCACGTGATCACTGACGGCACAGTCACGTGATCAGCGCCTCTCAGTCACGTGATCACCGTATGATAAACACGTGATCAGTGAACGACCAGCCACGTGATCACCGCATGCGCGGTCAGGTGGTCAGTTCCTGATCAGCCACCTGATCAGTGCGTGCACAGTCCCCTGATCAGCGCCTGTCAGTCACTGATCACTGCCTGATAAACACGCGATCAGTGCCCGAACAGCCACGTCATCAGTGCAGCAGTCACGTGATCAGTGCATGATAGCCACGTGATCAGTGCGTGCACAGTCCCATGATCAGCGCCTGTCAGTCACTGATCATTGCCTGATAAACACGTGATCAGTGCATGATGAGCCATGTGATCAGTGCCCGATCAGCCACGTCATCAGTGCATGCGCAGTCACGCCATCAGTGCATGATAGCCACGTGATCAGTGCATGCTCAGTCACGTGATCTGGACTTGATCAGCCACGTGATCAGTGCCTGCAGAGTCACGTGATCAGGGCCTGCTGAGCTGCGTGATTCCTGCCGGCTCATCTGCATGACAATTGCCAGCTGAGCTGCGTGATTCCTGTCGGCTCATCTGCTTGACAATTGCCAGCTGAGCTGCGTGATTCCTGCCTGGTCACGTGCTTGATTATTGCCAGTTGAGCAGCATGATTCGTCACTGCTGAGCTCCATGCTTATTGCCTGCTGATTGCGTGGTTCGTGTCTGCTCAGCTCTTTGAGTATTGCCTCCTGAGGTCCCTGTTCGGTCGCCACCTGCCGGGGACCAGCCCCAACTGATCCAGGGTATTCGAAGGAGAGATGGCCTAGGCGACTATTTATATGCTAATCAGAGATGTCAAGAATAATAGTATGAGGAGAGCTCAGTAGGAAAATTCGGTGGAGAAAAGAGACTGAGTAGCTTGGTTTACGCGGAAGACCAATCAAACTTCAAGACAAGAAGTTTGCACCACTTACGTAGGCCGCAGGCGCCCTCTCGAATAGCGAAAGGTGCCTCACCCTAGACACCTTCTCGAGTGGGTCTTAGCAGCCCAGGCATAATTAGTAAGCGTGGTGGGTTCCGCGCTCCAGATGGAGACTCAGCTGGAAGTTAAAGGGAAGAATGACAAGGAACTTTATGAATTGGAGCTGTAAGTTAACTCTTTGACAGAGAGAGCGAGATGGTGGTGGGGGACAGCCCCCAGTGAAATCAGAGGTGAGAGCACAAAGCAATACAGTAGGCAGACTCCGGTTTTTTGGGGGAGATGCTCGAGAATATCCGGGTGGACTCCTGAGGCTCGATCCCGCATTTGCGTATGCCGAGCCTCCTTCCTCATGACCTTTGTCCAGAGTGGAATGCCTCCCCGGCTCCCGGCACATGATCAGTGCATGCTCAGTCACGATATCAGTGCCTGCTCAGCCACGTGATCACTGACGGCACAGTCACGTGATCAGCGCCTCTCAGTCACGTGATCACCGTATGATAAACACGTGATCAGTGAACGACCAGCCACGTGATCACTGCATGCGCGGTCAGGTGGTCAGTTCCTGATCAGCCACCTGATCAGTGCGTGCACAGTCCCCTGATCAGCGCCTGTCAGTCACTGATCACTGCCTGATAAACACGTGATCAGTGCCCGAACAGCCACGTCATCAGTGCATGCGCAGTCACGTGATCAGTGCATGATAGCCACGTGATCAGTGCGTGCACAGTCCCATGATCAGCGCCTGTCAGTCACTGATCATTGCCTGATAAACACGTGATCAGTGCATGATGAGCCATGTGATCAGTGCCCGATCAGCCACGTCATCAGTGCATGCGCAGTCACGTCATCAGTGCATGATAGCCACGTGATCAGTGCATGCTCAGTCACGTGATCTGGACTTGATCAGCCACGTGATCAGTGCCTGCAGAGTCACGTGATCAGGGCCTGCTGAGCTGCGTGATTCCTGCCGGCTCATCTGCATGACAATTGCCAGCTGAGCTGCGTGATTCCTGTCGGCTCATCTGCTTGACAATTGCCAGCTGAGCTGCGTGATTCCTGCCTGGTCACGTGCTTGATTATTGCCAGTTGAGCAGCATGATTCGTCACTGCTGAGCTCCATGCTTATTGCCTGCTGATTGCGTGGTTCGTGTCTGCTCAGCTCTTTGAGTATTGCCTCCTGAGGTCCCTGTTCGGTCGCCACCTGCCGGGGACCAGCCCCAACTGATCCAGGGTATTCGAAGGAGAGATGGCCTAGGCGACTATTTATATGCTAATCAGAGATGTCAAGAATAATAGTATGAGGAGAGCTCAGTAGGAAAATTCGGTGGAGAAAAGAGACTGAGTAGCTTGGTTTACGCGGAAGACCAATCAAACTTCAAGACAAGAAGTTTGCACCACTTACGTAGGCCGCAGGCGCCCTCTCGAATAGCGAAAGGTGCCTCACCCTAGACACCTTCTCGAGTGGGTCTTAGCAGCCCAGGCATAATTAGTAAGCGTGGTGGGTTCCGCGCTCCAGATGGAGACTCAGCTGGAAGTTAAAGGGAAGAATGACAAGGAACTTTATGAATTGGAGCTGTAAGTTAACTCTTTGACAGAGAGAGCGAGATGGTGGTGGGGGACAGCCCCCAGTGAAATCAGAGGTGAGAGCACAAAGCAATACAGTAGGCAGACTCCGGTTTTTTTGGGGGGAGATGCTCGAGAATATCCGGGTGGACTCCTGAGGCTCGATCCCGCATTTGCGTATGCCGAGCCTCCTTCCTCATGACCTTTGTCCAGAGTGGAATGCCTCCCCGGCTCCCGGCACATGATCAGTGCATGCTCAGTCACGATATCAGTGCCTGCTCAGCCACGTGATCACTGACGGCACAGTCACGTGATCAGCGCCTCTCAGTCACGTGATCACCGTATGATAAACACGTGATCAGTGAACGACCAGCCACGTGATCACCGCATGCGCGGTCAGGTGGTCAGTTCCTGATCAGCCACCTGATCAGTGCGTGCACAGTCCCCTGATCAGCGCCTGTCAGTCACTGATCACTGCCTGATAAACACGTGATCAGTGCCCGAACAGCCACGTCATCAGTGCATGCGCAGTCACGTGATCAGTGCATGATAGCCACGCGATCAGTGCGTGCACAGTCCCATGATCAGCGCCTGTCAGTCACTGATCATTGCCTGATAAACACGTGATCAGTGCATGATGAGCCATGTGATCAGTGCCCGATCAGCCACGTCATCAGTGCATGCGCAGTCACGCCATCAGTGCATGATAGCCACGTGATCAGTGCATGCTCAGTCACGTGATCTGGACTTGATCAGCCACGTGATCAGTGCCTGCAGAGTCACGTGATCAGGGCCTGCTGAGCTGCGTGATTCCTGCCGGCTCATCTGCATGACAATTGCTGAGCTGCGTGATTCCTGTCGGCTCATCTGCTTGACAATTGCCAGCTGAGCTGCGTGATTCCTGCCTGGTCACGTGCTTGATTATTGCCAGTTGAGCAGCATGATTCGTCACTGCTGAGCTCCATGCTTATTGCCTGCTGATTGCGTGGTTCGTGTCTGCTCAGCTCTTTGAGTATTGCCTCCTGAGGTCCCTGTTCGGTCGCCACCTGCCGGGGACCAGCCCCAACTGATCCAGGGTATTCGAAGGAGAGATGGCCTAGGCGACTATTTATATGCTAATCAGAGATGTCAAGAATAATAGTATGAGGAGAGCTCAGTAGGAAAATTCGGTGGAGAAAAGAGACTGAGTAGCTTGGTTTACGCGGAAGACCAATCAAACTTCAAGACAAGAAGTTTGCACCACTTACGTAGGCCGCAGGCGCCCTCTCGAATAGCGAAAGGTGCCTCACCCTAGACACCTTCTCGAGTGGGTCTTAGCAGCCCAGGCATAATTAGTAAGCGTGGTGGGTTCCGCGCTCCAGATGGAGACTCAGCTGGAAGTTAAAGGGAAGAATGACAAGGAACTTTATGAATTGGAGCTGTAAGTTAACTCTTTGACAGAGAGAGCGAGATGGTGGTGGGGGACAGCCCCCAGTGAAATCAGAGGTGAGAGCACAAAGCAATACAGTAGGCAGACTCCGGTTTTTTGGGGGGAGATGCTCGAGAATATCCGGGTGGACTCCTGAGGCTCGATCCCGCATTTGCGTATGCCGAGCCTCCTTCCTCATGACCTTTGTCCAGAGTGGAATGCCTCCCCGGCTCCCGGCACATGATCAGTGCATGCTCAGTCACGATATCAGTGCCTGCTCAGCCACGTGATCACTGACGGCACAGTCACGTGATCAGCGCCTCTCAGTCACGTGATCACCGTATGATAAACACGTGATCAGTGAACGACCAGCCACGTGATCACCGCATGCGCGGTCAGGTGGTCAGTTCCTGATCAGCCACCTGATCAGTGCGTGCACAGTCCCCTGATCAGCGCCTGTCAGTCACTGATCACTGCCTGATAAACACGTGATCAGTGCCCGAACAGCCACGTCATCAGTGCATGCGCAGTCACGTGATCAGTGCATGATAGCCACGCGATCAGTGCGTGCACAGTCCCATGATCAGCGCCTGTCAGTCACTGATCATTGCCTGATAAACACGTGATCAGTGCATGATGAGCCATGTGATCAGTGCCCGATCAGCCACGTCATCAGTGCATGCGCAGTCACGTCATCAGTGCATGATAGCCACGTGATCAGTGCATGCTCAGTCACGTGATCTGGACTTGATCAGCCACGTGATCAGTGCCTGCAGAGTCACGTGATCAGGGCCTGCTGAGCTGCGTGATTCCTGCCGGCTCATCTGCATGACAATTGCCAGCTGAGCTGCGTGATTCCTGTCGGCTCATCTGCTTGACAATTGCCAGCTGAGCTGCGTGATTCCTGCCTGGTCACGTGCTTGATTATTGCCAGTTGAGCAGCATGATTCGTCACTGCTGAGCTCCATGCTTATTGCCTGCTGATTGCGTGGTTCGTGTCTGCTCAGCTCTTTGAGTATTGCCTCCTGAGGTCCCTGTTCGGTCGCCACCTGCCGGGGACCAGCCCCAACTGATCCAGGGTATTCGAAGGAGAGATGGCCTAGGCGACTATTTATATGCTAATCAGAGATGTCAAGAATAATAGTATGAGGAGAGCTCAGTAGGAAAATTCGGTGGAGAAAAGAGACTGAGTAGCTTGGTTTACGCGGAAGACCAATCAAACTTCAAGACAAGAAGTTTGCACCACTTACGTAGGCCGCAGGCGCCCTCTCGAATACCGAAAGGTGCCTCACCCTAGACACCTTCTCGAGTGGGTCTTAGCAGCCCAGGCATAATTAGTAAGCGTGGTGGGTTCCGCGCTCCAGATGGAGACTCAGCTGGAAGTTAAAGGGAAGAATGACAAGGAACTTTATGAATTGGAGCCGTAAGTTAACTCTTTGACAGAGAGAGCGAGATGGTGGTGGGGGACAGCCCCCAGTGAAATCAGAGGTGAGAGCACAAAGCAATACAGTAGGCAGACTCCGGTTTTTTTGGGGGAGATGCTCGAGAATATCCGGGTGGACTCCTGAGGCTCGATCCCGCATTTGCGTATGCCGAGCCTCCTTCCCCATGACCTTTGTCCAGAGTGGAATGCCTCCCCGGCTCCCGGCACATGATCAGTGCATGCTCAGTCACGATATCAGTGCCTGCTCAGCCACGTGATCACTGACGGCACAGTCACGTGATCAGCGCCTCTCAGTCACGTGATCACCGTATGATAAACACGTGATCAGTGAACGACCAGCCACGTGATCACCGCATGCGCGGTCAGGTGGTCAGTTCCTGATCAGCCACCTGATCAGTGCGTGCACAGTCCCCTGATCAGCGCCTGTCAGTCACTGATCACTGCCTGATAAACACGTGATCAGTGCCCGAACAGCCACGCCATCAGTGCATGCGCAGTCACGTGATCAGTGCATGATAGCCACGTGATCAGTGCGTGCACAGTCCCATGATCAGCGCCTGTCAGTCACTGATCATTGCCTGATAAACACGTGATCAGTGCATGATGAGCCATGTGATCAGTGCCCGATCAGCCACGTCATCAGTGCATGCGCAGTCACGTCATCAGTGCATGATAGCCACGTGATCAGTGCATGCTCAGTCACGTGATCTGGACTTGATCAGCCACGTGATCAGTGCCTGCAGAGTCACGTGATCAGGGCCTGCTGAGCTGCGTGATTCCTGCTCATCTGCATGACAATGCCAGCTGAGCTGCGTGATTCCTGTCGGCTCATCTGCTTGACAATTGCCAGCTGAGCTGCGTGATTCCTGCCTGGTCACGTGCTTGATTATTGCCAGTTGAGCAGCATGATTCGTCACTGCTGAGCTCCATGCTTATTGCCTGCTGATTGCGTGGTTCGTGTCTGCTCAGCTCTTTGAGTATTGCCTCCTGAGGTCCCTGTTCGGTCGCCACCTGCCGGGGACCAGCCCCAACTGATCCAGGGTATTCGAAGGAGAGATGGCCTAGGCGACTATTTATATGCTAATCAGAGATGTCAAGAATAATAGTATGAGGAGAGCCCAGTAGGAAAATTCGGTGGAGAAAAGAGACTGAGTAGCTTGGTTTACGCGGAAGACCAATCAAACTTCAAGACAAGAAGTTTGCACCACTTACGTAGGCCGCAGGCGCCCTCTCGAATAGCGAAAGGTGCCTCACCCTAGACACCTTCTCGAGTGGGTCTTAGCAGCCCAGGCATAATTAGTAAGCGTGGTGGGTTCCGCGCTCCAGATGGAGACTCAGCTGGAAGTTAAAGGGAAGAATGACAAGGACCTTTATGAATTGGAGCTGTAAGTTAACTCTTTGACAGACAGAGCGAGATGGTGGTGGGGGACAGCCCCCAGTGAAATCAGAGGTGAGAGCACAAAGCAATACAGTAGGCAGACTCAGGTTTTTTTTTGGGGGGGAGATGCTCGAAAACATCCGGGTGGAGTCCTGAGGCTCGATCCCGCATTTTCGTATGCCGAGCCTCCTTCCTCATGACCTTTGTCCGGAGTGGAATGCCTCCCCGGCTCCCGGCACATGATCAGTGCATGCTCAGTCACGATATCAGTGCCTGCTCAGCCACGTGATCACTGACGGTACAGTCACGTGATCAGCGCCTCTCAGTCACGTGATCACCGTATGATAAACACGTGATCAGTGAACGACCAGCCACGTGATCACCGCATGGGCGGTCAGGTGGTCAGTTCCTGATCAGCCACCTGATCAGTGCGTGCACAGTCCCCTGATCAGCGCCTGTCAGTCACTGATCACTGCCTGATAAACCCGTGATCAGTGCCCGAACAGCCACGCCATCAGTGCATGCGCAGTCACGTGATCAGTGCATGATAGCCACGTGATCAGTGCGTGCACAGTCCCATGATCAGCGCCTGTCAGTCACTGATCATTGCCTGATAAACACGTGATCAGTGCATGATGAGCCATGTGATCAGTGCCCGATCAGCCACGTTATCAGTGCATGCGCAGTCACGCCATCAGTGCATGATAGCCACGTGATCAGTGCATGCTCAGTCACGTGATCTGGACTTGATCAGCCACGTGATCAGTGCCTGCAGAGTCACGTGATCAGGGCCTGCTGAGCTGCGTGATTCCTGCCGGCTCATCTGCATGACAATTGCCAGCTGAGCTGCGTGATTCCTGTCGGCTCATCTGCTTGACAATTGCCAGCTGAGCTGCGTGATTCCTGCCTGGTCACGTGCTTGATTATTGCCAGTTGAGCAGCATGATTCGTCACTGCTGAGCTCCATGCTTATTGCCTGCTGATTGCGTGGTTCGTGTCTGCTCAGCTCTTTGAGTATTGCCTCCTGAGGTCCCTGTTCGGTCGCCACCTGCCGGGGACCAGCCCCAACTGATCCAGGGTATTCGAAGGAGAGATGGCCTAGGCGACTATTTATATGCTAATCAGAGATGTCAAGAATAATAGTATGAGGAGAGCTCAGTAGGAAAATTCGGTGGAGAAAAGAGACTGAGTAGCTTGGTTTACGCGGAAGACCAATCAAACTTCAAGACAAGAAGTTTGCACCACTTACGTAGGCCGCAGGCGCCCTCTCGAATAGCGAAAGGTGCCTCACCCTAGACACCTTCTCGAGTGGGTCTTAGCAGCCCAGGCATAATTAGTAAGCGTGGTGGGTTCCGCGCTCCAGATGGAGACTCAGCTGGAAGTTAAAGGGAAGAATGACAAGGAACTTTATGAATTGGAGCTGTAAGTTAACTCTTTGACAGAGAGAGCGAGATGGTGGTGGGGGACAGCCCCCAGTGAAATCAGAGGTGAGAGCACAAAGCAATACAGTAGGCAGACTCCGGTTTTTTTGGGGGGAGATGCTCGAGAATATCCGGGTGGACTCCTGAGGCCCGATCCCGCATTTGCGTATGCCGAGCCTCCTTCCTCATGACCTTTGTCCAGAGTGGAATGCCTCCCCGGCTCCCGGCACATGATCAGTGCATGCTCAGTCACGATATCAGTGCCTGCTCAGCCACGTGATCACTGACGGCACAGTCACGTGATCAGCGCCTCTCAGTCACGTGATCACCCTCTGATAAACACGTGATCAGTGAACGACCAGCCACGTGATCACTGCATGCGCGGTCAGGTGGTCAGTTCCTGATCAGCCACCTGATCAGTGCGTGCACAGTCCCCTGATCAGCGCCTGTCAGTCACTGATCACTGCCTGATAAACACGTGATCAGTGCCCTAACAGCCACGTCATCAGTGCATGCGCAGTCACGTGATCAGTGCATGATAGCCACGCGATCAGTGCGTGCACAGTCCCATGATCAGCGCCTGTCAGTCACTGATCATTGCCTGATAAACACGTGATCAGTGCATGATGAGCCATGTGATCAGTGCCCGATCAGCCACGTCATCAGTGCATGCGCAGTCACGTCATCAGTGCATGATAGCCACGTGATCAGTGCATGCTCAGTCACGTGATCTGGACTTGATGAGCCACGTGATCAGTGCCTGCAGAGTCACGTGATCAGGGCCTGCTGAGCTGCGTGATTCCTGCCGGCTCATCTGCATGACAGTCGGCTCATCTGCTTGACAATTGCCAGCTGAGCTGCGTGATTCCTGCCTGGTCACGTGCTTGATTACTGCCAGTTGAGCAGCATGATCCGTCACTGCTGAGCTCCATGCTTATTGCCTGCTGATTGCGTGGTTCGTGTCTGCTCAGCTCTTTGAGTATTGCCTCCTGAGGTCCCTGTTCGGTCGCCACCTGCCGGGGACCAGCCCCAACTGATCCAGGGTATTCGAAGGAGAGATGGCCTAGGCGACTATTTATATGCTAATCAGAGATGTCAAGAATAATAGTATGAGGAGAGCCCAGTAGGAAAATTCGGTGGAGAAAAGAGACTGAGTAGCTTGGTTTACGCGGAAGACCAATCAAACTTCAAGACAAGAAGTTTGCACCACTTACGTAGGCCGCAGGCGCCCTCTCGAACAGCGAAAGGTGCCTCACCCTAGACACCTTCTCGAGTGGGTCTTAGCAGCCCAGGCATAATTAGTAAGCGTGGTGGGTTCCGCGCTCCAGATGGAGACTCAGCTGGAAGTTAAAGGGAAGAATGACAAGGAACTTTATGAATTGGAGCTGTAAGTTAACTCTTTGACAGAGAGAGCGAGATGGTGGTGGGGGACAGCCCCCAGTGAAATCAGAGGTGAGAGCACAAAGCAATACAGTAGGCAGACTCCGGTTTTTTTGGGGGAGATGCTCGAGAATATCCGGGTGGACTCCTGAGGCTCGATCCCGCATTTGCGTATGCCGAGCCTCCTTCCTCATGACCTTTGTCCAGAGTGGAATGCCTCCCCGGCTCCCGGCACATGATCAGTGCATGCTCAGTCACGATATCAGTGCCTGCTCAGCCACGTGATCACTGACGGCACAGTCACGTGATCAGCGCCTCTCAGTCACGTGATCACCGTATGATAAACACGTGATCAGTGAACGACCAGCCACGTGATCACTGCATGCGCGGTCAGGTGGTCAGTTCCTGATCAGCCACCTGATCAGTGCGTGCACAGTCCCCTGATCAGCGCCTGTCAGTCACTGATCACTGCCTGATAAACACGTGATCAGTGCCCGAACAGCCACGTCATCAGTGCATGCGCAGTCACGTGATCAGTGCATGATAGCCACGTGATCAGTGCGGGCACAGTCCCATGATCAGCGCCTGTCAGTCACTGATCATTGCCTGATAAACACGTGATCAGTGCATGATGAGCCATGTGATCAGTGCCCGATCAGCCACGTCATCAGTGCATGCGCAGTCACGTCATCAGTGCATGATAGCCACGTGATCAGTGCATGCTCAGTCACGTGATCTGGACTTGATCAGCCACGTGATCAGTGCCTGCAGAGTCACGTGATCAGGGCCTGCTGAGCTGCGTGATTCCTGCCGGCTCATCTGCATGACAATTGCCAGCTGAGCTGCGTGATTCCTGTCGGCTCATCTGCTTGACAATTGCCAGCTGAGCTGCGTGATTCCTGCCTGGTCACGTGCTTGATTATTGCCAGTTGAGCAGCATGATTCGTCACTGCTGAGCTCCATGCTTATTGCCTGCTGATTGCGTGGTTCGTGTCTGCTCAGCTCTTTGAGTATTGCCTCCTGAGGTCCCTGTTCGGTCGCCACCTGCCGGGGACCAGCCCCAACTGATCCAGGGTATTCGAAGGAGAGATGGCCTAGGCGACTATTTATATGCTAATCAGAGATGTCAAGAATAATAGTATGAGGAGAGCCCAGTAGGAAAATTCGGTGGAGAAAAGAGACTGAGTAGCTTGGTTTACGCGGAAGACCAATCAAACTTCAAGACAAGAAGTTTGCACCACTTACGTACGCCGCAGGCGCCCTCTCGAATAGCCAAAGGTGCCTCACCCTAGACACCTTCTCGAGTGGGTCTTAGCAGCCCAGGCATAATTAGTAAGCGTGGTGGGCTCCGCGCTCCAGATGGAGACTCAGCTGGAAGTTAAAGGGAAGAATGACAAGGAACTTTATGAATTGGAGCTGTAAGTTAACTCTTTGACAGAGAGAGCGAGATGGTGGTGGGGGACAGCCCCCAGTGAAATCAGAGGTGAGAGCACAAAGCAATACAGTAGGCAGACTCCGGTTTTTTTGGGGGGAGATGCTCGAGAACATCCGGGTGGACTCCTGAGGCTCGATCCCGCATTTGCGTATGCCGAGCCTCCTTCCTCATGACCTTTGTCCAGAGTGGAATGCCTCCCTGGCTCCCGGCACATGATCAGTGCATGCTCAGTCACGATATCAGTGCCTGCTCAGCCACGTGATCACTGATGGCACAGTCACGTGATCAGCGCTTCTCAGTCACGTGATCACCGTATGATAAACACGTGATCAGTGAACGACCAGCCACGTGATCACTGCATGCACGGTCAGGTGGTCAGTTCCTGATCAGCCACCTGATCAGTGCGTGCACAGTCCCCTGATCAGCGCCTGTCAGTCACTGATCACTGCCTGATAAACACGTGATCAGTGCCCGAACAGCCACGCCATCAGTGCATGCGCAGTCACGTGATCAGTGCATGATAGCCACGCGATCAGTGCGTGCACAGTCCCATGATCAGCTCCTGACAGTCACTGATCATTGCCTGATAAACACGTGATCAGTGCATGATGAGCCATGTGATCAGTGCCCGATCAGCCACGTTATCAGTGCATGCGCAGTCACGTCATCAGTGCATGATAGCCACGTGATCAGTGCATGCTCAGTCACGCGATCTGGACTTGATCAGCCACGTGATCAGTGCCTGCAGAGTCACGTGATCAGGGCCTGCTGAGCTGCGTGATTCCTGCCGGCTCATCTGCATGACAATTGCCAGCTGAGCTGCGTGATTCCTGTCGGCTCATCTGCTTGACAATTGCCAGCTGAGCTGCGTGATTCCTGCCTGGTCACGTGCTTGATTATTGCCAGTTGAGCAGCATGATTTGTCACTGCTGAGCTCCATGCTTATTGCCTGCTGATTGCGTGGTTCGTGTCTGCTCAGCTCTTTGAGTATTGCCTCCTGAGGTCCCTGTTCGGTCGCCACCTGCCGTGGACCAGCCCCAACTGATCCAGGGTATTCGAAGGAGAGATGGCCTAGGCGACTATTTATATGCTAATCAGAGATGTCAAGAATAATAGTATGAGGAGAGCTCAGTAGGAAAATTCGGTGGAGAAAAGAGACTGAGTAGCTTGGTTTACGCGGAAGACCAATCAAACTTCAAGATAAGAAGTTTGCACCACTTACGTAGGCCGCAGGCGCCCTCTCGAATAGCGAAAGGTGCCTCACCCTAGACACCTTCTCGAGTGGGTCTTAGCAGCCCAGGCATAATTAGTAAGCGTGGTGGGTTCCGCGCTCCAGATGGAGACTCAGCTGGAAGTTAAAGGGAAGAATGACAAGGAACTTTATGAATTGGAGCTGTAAGTTAACTCTTTGACAGAGAGAGCGAGATGGTGGTGGGGGACAGCCCCCAGTGAAATCAGAGGTGAGAGCACAAAGCAATACAGTAGGCAGACTCCGGTTTTTTTGGGGGGAGATGCTCGAGAACATCCGGGTGGACTCCTGAGGCTTGATCCCGCATTTGCGTATGCCGAGCCTCCTTCCTCATGACCTTTGTCCAGAGTGGAATGCCTCCCCGGCTCCCGGCACATGATCAGTGCATGCTCAGTCACGATATCAGTGCCTGCTCAGCCACGTGATCACTGACGGCACAGTCACGTGATCAGCGCCTCTCAGTCACGTGATCACCCTATGATAAACACGTGATCAGTGAACGACCAGCCACGTGATCACTGCATGCGCCGTCAGGTGGTCAGTTCCTGATCAGCCACCTGATCAGTGCGTGCACAGTCCCCTGATCAGCGCCTGTCAGTCACTGATCACTGCCTGATAAACACGTGATCAGTGCCCTAACAGCCACGTCATCAGTGCATGCGCAGTCACGTGATCAGTGCATGATAGCCACGTGATCAGTGCGTGCACAGTCCCATGATCAGCGCCTGTCAGTCACTGATCATTGCCTGATAAACACGTGATCAGTGCATGATGAGCCATGTGATCAGTGCCCGATCAGCCACGCCATCAGTGCATGCGCAGTCACGTCATCAGTGCATGATAGCCACGTGATCAGTGCATGCTCAGTCACGTGATCTGGACTTGATCAGCCACGTGATCAGTGCCTGCAGAGTCACGTTATCATGGCCTGCTGAGCTGCGTGATTCCTGCCGGCTCATCTGCATGACAATTGCCAGCTGAGCTGCGTGATTCCTGTCGGCTCATCTGCTTGACAATTGCCAGCTGAGCTGCGTGATTCCTGCCTGGTCACGTGCTTGATTATTGCCAGTTGAGCAGCATGATTCGTCACTGCTGAGCTCCATGCTTATTGCCTGCTGATTGCGTGGTTCGTGTCTGCTCAGCTCTTTGAGTATTGCCTCCTGAGGTCCCTGTTCGGTCGCCACCTGCCGGGGACCAGCCCCAACTGATCCAGGGTATTCGAAGGAGAGATGGCCTAGGCGACTATTTATATGCTAATCAGAGATGTCAAGAATAATAGTATGAGGAGAGCCCAGTAGGAAAATTCGGTGGAGAAAAGAGACTGAGTAGCTTGGTTTACGCGGAAGACCAATCAAACTTCAAGACAAGAAGTTTGCACCACTTACGTAGGCCGCAGGCGCCCTCTCGAATAGCGAAAGGTGCCTCACCCTAGACACCTACTCGAGTGGGTCTTAGCAGCCCAGGCATAATTAGTAAGCGTGGTGGGTTCCGCGCTCCAGATGGAGACTCAGCTGGAAGTTAAAGGGAAGAATGACAAGGAACTTTATGAATTGGAGCTGTAAGTTAACTCTTTGACAGAGAGAGCGAGATGGTGGTGGGGGACAGCCCCCAGTGAAATCAGAGGTGAGAGCACAAAGCAATACAGTAGGCAGACTCCGGTTTTTTGGGGGGAGATGCTCGAGAACATCCGGGTGGACTCCTGAGGCTCGATCCCGCATTTGCGTATGCCGAGCCTCCTTCCTCAAGACCTTTGTCCAGAGTGGAATGCCTCCCTGGCTCCCGGCACATGATCAGTGCATGCTCAGTCACGATATCAGTGCCTGCTCAGCCACGTGATCACTGACGGCACAGTCACGTGATCAGCGCCTCTCAGTCACGTGATCACCGTATGATAAACACGTGATCAGTGAACGACCAGCCACGTGATCACTGCATGCGCGGTCAGGTGGTCAGTTCCTGATCAGCCACCTGATCAGTGCGTGCACAGTCCCCTGATCAGCGCCTGTCAGTCACTGATCACTGCCTGATAAACACGTGATCAGTGCCCGAACAGCCACGCCATCAGTGCATGCGCAGTCACGTGATCAGTGCATGATAGCCACGTGATCAGTGCGTGCACAGTCCCATGATCAGCGCCTGTCAGTCACTGATCATTGCCTGATAAACACGTGATCAGTGCATGATGAGCCATGTGATCAGTGCCCGATCAGCCACGCCATCAGTGCATGCGCAGTCACGTCATCAGTGCATGATAGCCACGTGATCAGTGCATGCTCAGTCACGTGATCTGGACTTGATCAGCCACGTGATCAGTGCCTGCAGAGTCACGTGATCAGGGCCTGCTGAGCTGCGTGATTCCTGCCGGCTCATCTGCATGACAATTGCCAGCTGAGCTGCGTGATTCCTGTCGGCTCATCTGCTTGACAATTGCCAGCTGAGCTGCGTGATTCCTGCCTGGTCACGTGCTTGATTATTGCCAGTTGAGCAGCATGATTCGTCACTGCTGAGCTCCATGCTTATTGCCTGCTGATTGCGTGGTTCGTGTCTGCTCAGCTCTTTGAGTATTGCCTCCTGAGGTCCCTGTTCGGTCGCCACCTGCCGGGGACCAGCCCCAACTGATCCAGGGTATTCGAAGGAGAGATGGCCTAGGCGACTATTTATATGCTAATCAGAGATGTCAAGAATAATAGTATGAGGAGAGCTCAGTAGGAAAATTCGGTGGAGAAAAGAGACTGAGTAGCTTGGTTTACGCGGAAGACCAATCAAACTTCAAGACAAGAAGTTTGCACCACTTACGTAGGCCGCAGGCGCCCTCTCGAATAGCGAAAGGTGCCTCACCCTAGACACCTTCTCGAGTGGGTCTTAGCAGCCCAGGCATAATTAGTAAGCGTGGTGGGTTCCGCGCTCCAGATGGAGACTCAGCTGGAAGTTAAAGGGAAGAATGACAAGGAACTTTATGAATTGGAGCTGTAAGTTAACTCTTTGACAGAGAGAGCGAGATGGTGGTGGGGGACAGCCCCCAGTGAAATCAGAGGTGAGAGCACAAAGCAATACAGTAGGCAGACTCCGGTTTTTTTGGGGGAGATGCTCGAGAATATCCGGGTGGACTCCTGAGGCTCGATCCCGCATTTGCGTATGCCGAGCCTCCTTCCTCATGACCTTTGTCCAGAGTGGAATGCCTCCCCGGCTCCCGGCACATGATCAGTGCATGCTCAGTCACGATATCAGTGCCTGCTCAGCCACGTGATCACTGACGGCACAGTCACGTGATCAGCGCCTCTCAGTCACGTGATCACCGTATGATAAACACGTGATCAGTGAACGACCAGCCACGTGATCACTGCATGCGCGGTCAGGTGGTCAGTTCCTGATCAGCCACCTGATCAGTGCGTGCACAGTCCCCTGATCAGCGCCTGTCAGTCACTGATCACTGCCTGATAAACACGTGATCAGTGCCCGAACAGCCACGTCATCAGTGCATGCGCAGTCACGTGATCAGTGCATGATAGCCACGTGATCAGTGCGTGCACAGTCCCATGATCAGCGCCTGTCAGTCACTGATCATTGCCTGATAAACACGTGATCAGTGCATGATGAGCCATGTGATCAGTGCCCGATCAGCCACGTCATCAGTGCATGCGCAGTCACGTCATCAGTGCATGATAGCCACGTGATCAGTGCATGCTCAGTCACGTGATCTGGACTTGATCAGCCACGTGATCAGTGCCTGCAGAGTCACGTGATCAGGGCCTGCTGAGCTGCGTGATTCCTGCCGGCTCATCTGCATGACAATTGCCAGCTGAGCTGCGTGATTCCTGTCGGCTCATCTGCTTGACAATTGCCAGCTGAGCTGCGTGATTCCTGCCTGGTCACGTGCTTGATTATTGCCAGTTGAGCAGCATGATTCGTCACTGCTGAGCTCCATGCTTATTGCCTGCTGATTGCGTGGTTCGTGTCTGCTCAGCTCTTTGAGTATTGCCTCCTGAGGTCCCTGTTCGGTCGCCACCTGCCGGGGACCAGCCCCAACTGATCCAGGGTATTCGAAGGAGAGATGGCCTAGGCGACTATTTATATGCTAATCAGAGATGTCAAGAATAATAGTATGAGGAGAGCTCAGTAGGAAAATTCGGTGGAGAAAAGAGACTGAGTAGCTTGGTTTACGCGGAAGACCAATCAAACTTCAAGACAAGAAGTTTGCACCACTTACGTAGGCCGCAGGCGCCCTCTCGAATAGCGAAAGGTGCCTCACCCTAGACACCTTCTCGAGTGGGTCTTAGCAGCCCAGGCATAATTAGTAAGCGTGGTGGGTTCCGCGCTCCAGATGGAGACTCAGCTGGAAGTTAAAGGGAAGAATGACAAGGAACTTTATGAATTGGAGCTGTAAGTTAACTCTTTGACAGAGAGAGCGAGATGGTGGTGGGGGACAGCCCCCAGTGAAATCAGAGGTGAGAGCACAAAGCAATACAGTAGGCAGACTCCGGTTTTTTGGGGGGAGATGCTCGAGAATATCCGGGTGGACTCCTGAGGCTCGATCCCGCATTTGCGTATGCCGAGCCTCCTTCCTCATGACCTTTGTCCAGAGTGGAATGCCTCCCCGGCTCCCGGCACATGATCAGTGCATGCTCAGTCACGATATCAGTGCCTGCTCAGCCACGTGATCACTGACGGCACAGTCACGTGATCAGCGCCTCTCAGTCACGTGATCACCGTATGATAAACACGTGATCAGTGAACGACCAGCCACGTGATCACTGCATGCGCGGTCAGGTGGTCAGTTCCTGATCAGCCACCTGATCAGTGCGTGCACAGTCCCCTGATCAGCGCCTGTCAGTCACTGATCACTGCCTGATAAACACGTGATCAGTGCCCGAACAGCCACGTCATCAGTGCATGCGCAGTCACGTGATCAGTGCATGATAGCCACGTGATCAGTGCGTGCACAGTCCCATGATCAGCGCCTGTCAGTCACTGATCATTGCCTGATAAACACGTGATCAGTGCATGATGAGCCATGTGATCAGTGCCCGATCAGCCACGTCATCAGTGCATGCGCAGTCACGTCATCAGTGCATGATAGCCACGTGATCAGTGCATGCTCAGTCACGTGATCTGGACTTGATCAGCCACGTGATCAGTGCCTGCAGAGTCACGTGATCAGGGCCTGCTGAGCTGCGTGATTCCTGCCGGCTCATCTGCATGACAATTGCCAGCTGAGCTGCGTGATTCCTGTCGGCTCATCTGCTTGACAATTGCCAGCTGAGCTGCGTGATTCCTGCCTGGTCACGTGCTTGATTATTGCCAGTTGAGCAGCATGATTCGTCACTGCTGAGCTCCATGCTTATTGCCTGCTGATTGCGTGGTTCGTGTCTGCTCAGCTCTTTGAGTATTGCCTCCTGAGGTCCCTGTTCGGTCGCCACCTGCCGGGGACCAGCCCCAACTGATCCAGGGTATTCGAAGGAGAGATGGCCTAGGCGACTATTTATATGCTAATCAGAGATGTCAAGAATAATAGTATGAGGAGAGCTCAGTAGGAAAATTCGGTGGAGAAAAGAGACTGAGTAGCTTGGTTTACGCGGAAGACCAATCAAACTTCAAGACAAGAAGTTTGCACCACTTACGTAGGCCGCAGGCGCCCTCTCGAATAGCGAAAGGTGCCTCACCCTAGACACCTTCTCGAGTGGGTCTTAGCAGCCCAGGCATAATTAGTAAGCGTGGTGGGTTCCGCGCTCCAGATGGAGACTCAGCTGGAAGTTAAAGGGAAGAATGACAAGGAACTTTATGAATTGGAGCTGTAAGTTAACTCTTTGACAGAGAGAGCGAGATGGTGGTGGGGGACAGCCCCCAGTGAAATCAGAGGTGAGAGCACAAAGCAATACAGTAGGCAGACTCCGGTTTTTTGGGGGGAGATGCTCGAGAATATCCGGGTGGACTCCTGAGGCTCGATCCCGCATTTGCGTATGCCGAGCCTCCTTCCTCATGACCTTTGTCCAGAGTGGAATGCCTCCCCGGCTCCCGGCACATGATCAGTGCATGCTCAGTCACGATATCAGTGCCTGCTCAGCCACGTGATCACTGACGGCACAGTCACGTGATCAGCGCCTCTCAGTCACGTGATCACCGTATGATAAACACGTGATCAGTGAACGACCAGCCACGTGATCACTGCATGCGCGGTCAGGTGGTCAGTTCCTGATCAGCCACCTGATCAGTGCGTGCACAGTCCCCTGATCAGCGCCTGTCAGTCACTGATCACTGCCTGATAAACACGTGATCAGTGCCCGAACAGCCACGTCATCAGTGCATGCGCAGTCACGTGATCAGTGCATGATAGCCACGTGATCAGTGCGTGCACAGTCCCATGATCAGCGCCTGTCAGTCACTGATCATTGCCTGATAAACACGTGATCAGTGCATGATGAGCCATGTGATCAGTGCCCGATCAGCCACGTCATCAGTGCATGCGCAGTCACGTCATCAGTGCATGATAGCCACGTGATCAGTGCATGCTCAGTCACGTGATCTGGACTTGATCAGCCACGTGATCAGTGCCTGCAGAGTCACGTGATCAGGGCCTGCTGAGCTGCGTGATTCCTGCCGGCTCATCTGCATGACAATTGCCAGCTGAGCTGCGTGATTCCTGTCGGCTCATCTGCTTGACAATTGCCAGCTGAGCTGCGTGATTCCTGCCTGGTCACGTGCTTGATTATTGCCAGTTGAGCAGCATGATTCGTCACTGCTGAGCTCCATGCTTATTGCCTGCTGATTGCGTGGTTCGTGTCTGCTCAGCTCTTTGAGTATTGCCTCCTGAGGTCCCTGTTCGGTCGCCACCTGCCGGGGACCAGCCCCAACTGATCCAGGGTATTCGAAGGAGAGATGGCCTAGGCGACTATTTATATGCTAATCAGAGATGTCAAGAATAATAGTATGAGGAGAGCTCAGTAGGAAAATTCGGTGGAGAAAAGAGACTGAGTAGCTTGGTTTACGCGGAAGACCAATCAAACTTCAAGACAAGAAGTTTGCACCACTTACGTAGGCCGCAGGCGCCCTCTCGAATAGCGAAAGGTGCCTCACCCTAGACACCTTCTCGAGTGGGTCTTAGCAGCCCAGGCATAATTAGTAAGCGTGGTGGGTTCCGCGCTCCAGATGGAGACTCAGCTGGAAGTTAAAGGGAAGAATGACAAGGAACTTTATGAATTGGAGCTGTAAGTTAACTCTTTGACAGAGAGAGCGAGATGGTGGTGGGGGACAGCCCCCAGTGAAATCAGAGGTGAGAGCACAAAGCAATACAGTAGGCAGACTCCGGTTTTTTGGGGGGAGATGCTCGAGAATATCCGGGTGGACTCCTGAGGCTCGATCCCGCATTTGCGTATGCCGAGCCTCCTTCCTCATGACCTTTGTCCAGAGTGGAATGCCTCCCCGGCTCCCGGCACATGATCAGTGCATGCTCAGTCACGATATCAGTGCCTGCTCAGCCACGTGATCACTGACGGCACAGTCACGTGATCAGCGCCTCTCAGTCACGTGATCACCGTATGATAAACACGTGATCAGTGAACGACCAGCCACGTGATCACTGCATGCGCGGTCAGGTGGTCAGTTCCTGATCAGCCACCTGATCAGTGCGTGCACAGTCCCCTGATCAGCGCCTGTCAGTCACTGATCACTGCCTGATAAACACGTGATCAGTGCCCGAACAGCCACGTCATCAGTGCATGCGCAGTCACGTGATCAGTGCATGATAGCCACGTGATCAGTGCGTGCACAGTCCCATGATCAGCGCCTGTCAGTCACTGATCATTGCCTGATAAACACGTGATCAGTGCATGATGAGCCATGTGATCAGTGCCCGATCAGCCACGTCATCAGTGCATGCGCAGTCACGTCATCAGTGCATGATAGCCACGTGATCAGTGCATGCTCAGTCACGTGATCTGGACTTGATCAGCCACGTGATCAGTGCCTGCAGAGTCACGTGATCAGGGCCTGCTGAGCTGCGTGATTCCTGCCGGCTCATCTGCATGACAATTGCCAGCTGAGCTGCGTGATTCCTGTCGGCTCATCTGCTTGACAATTGCCAGCTGAGCTGCGTGATTCCTGCCTGGTCACGTGCTTGATTATTGCCAGTTGAGCAGCATGATTCGTCACTGCTGAGCTCCATGCTTATTGCCTGCTGATTGCGTGGTTCGTGTCTGCTCAGCTCTTTGAGTATTGCCTCCTGAGGTCCCTGTTCGGTCGCCACCTGCCGGGGACCAGCCCCAACTGATCCAGGGTATTCGAAGGAGAGATGGCCTAGGCGACTATTTATATGCTAATCAGAGATGTCAAGAATAATAGTATGAGGAGAGCTCAGTAGGAAAATTCGGTGGAGAAAAGAGACTGAGTAGCTTGGTTTACGCGGAAGACCAATCAAACTTCAAGACAAGAAGTTTGCACCACTTACGTAGGCCGCAGGCGCCCTCTCGAATAGCGAAAGGTGCCTCACCCTAGACACCTTCTCGAGTGGGTCTTAGCAGCCCAGGCATAATTAGTAAGCGTGGTGGGTTCCGCGCTCCAGATGGAGACTCAGCTGGAAGTTAAAGGGAAGAATGACAAGGAACTTTATGAATTGGAGCTGTAAGTTAACTCTTTGACAGAGAGAGCGAGATGGTGGTGGGGGACAGCCCCCAGTGAAATCAGAGGTGAGAGCACAAAGCAATACAGTAGGCAGACTCCGGTTTTTTTGGGGGGAGATGCTCGAGAATATCCGGGTGGACTCCTGAGGCTCGATCCCGCATTTGCGTATGCCGAGCCTCCTTCCTCATGACCTTTGTCCAGAGTGGAATGCCTCCCCGGCTCCCGGCACATGATCAGTGCATGCTCAGTCACGATATCAGTGCCTGCTCAGCCACGTGATCACTGACGGCACAGTCACGTGATCAGCGCCTCTCAGTCACGTGATCACCGTATGATAAACACGTGATCAGTGAACGACCAGCCACGTGATCACTGCATGCGCGGTCAGGTGGTCAGTTCCTGATCAGCCACCTGATCAGTGCGTGCACAGTCCCCTGATCAGCGCCTGTCAGTCACTGATCACTGCCTGATAAACACGTGATCAGTGCCCGAACAGCCACGTCATCAGTGCATGCGCAGTCACGTGATCAGTGCATGATAGCCACGTGATCAGTGCGTGCACAGTCCCATGATCAGCGCCTGTCAGTCACTGATCATTGCCTGATAAACACGTGATCAGTGCATGATGAGCCATGTGATCAGTGCCCGATCAGCCACGTCATCAGTGCATGCGCAGTCACGTCATCAGTGCATGATAGCCACGTGATCAGTGCATGCTCAGTCACGTGATCTGGACTTGATCAGCCACGTGATCAGTGCCTGCAGAGTCACGTGATCAGGGCCTGCTGAGCTGCGTGATTCCTGCTCATCTGCATGACAATGCCAGCTGAGCTGCGTGATTCCTGTCGGCTCATCTGCTTGACAATTGCCAGCTGAGCTGCGTGATTCCTGCCTGGTCACGTGCTTGATTATTGCCAGTTGAGCAGCATGATTCGTCACTGCTGAGCTCCATGCTTATTGCCTGCTGATTGCGTGGTTCGTGTCTGCTCAGCTCTTTGAGTATTGCCTCCTGAGGTCCCTGTTCGGTCGCCACCTGCCGGGGACCAGCCCCAACTGATCCAGGGTATTCGAAGGAGAGATGGCCTAGGCGACTATTTATATGCTAATCAGAGATGTCAAGAATAATAGTATGAGGAGAGCTCAGTAGGAAAATTCGGTGGAGAAAAGAGACTGAGTAGCTTGGTTTACGCGGAAGACCAATCAAACTTCAAGACAAGAAGTTTGCACCACTTACGTAGGCCGCAGGCGCCCTCTCGAATAGCGAAAGGTGCCTCACCCTAGACACCTTCTCGAGTGGGTCTTAGCAGCCCAGGCATAATTAGTAAGCGTGGTGGGTTCCGCGCTCCAGATGGAGACTCAGCTGGAAGTTAAAGGGAAGAATGACAAGGAACTTTATGAATTGGAGCTGTAAGTTAACTCTTTGACAGAGAGAGCGAGATGGTGGTGGGGGACAGCCCCCAGTGAAATCAGAGGTGAGAGCACAAAGCAATACAGTAGGCAGACTCCGGTTTTTTGGGGGGAGATGCTCGAGAATATCCGGGTGGACTCCTGAGGCTCGATCCCGCATTTGCGTATGCCGAGCCTCCTTCCTCATGACCTTTGTCCAGAGTGGAATGCCTCCCCGGCTCCCGGCACATGATCAGTGCATGCTCAGTCACGATATCAGTGCCTGCTCAGCCACGTGATCACTGACGGCACAGTCACGTGATCAGCGCCTCTCAGTCACGTGATCACCGTATGATAAACACGTGATCAGTGAACGACCAGCCACGTGATCACTGCATGCGCGGTCAGGTGGTCAGTTCCTGATCAGCCACCTGATCAGTGCGTGCACAGTCCCCTGATCAGCGCCTGTCAGTCACTGATCACTGCCTGATAAACACGTGATCAGTGCCCGAACAGCCACGTCATCAGTGCATGCGCAGTCACGTGATCAGTGCATGATAGCCACGTGATCAGTGCGTGCACAGTCCCATGATCAGCGCCTGTCAGTCACTGATCATTGCCTGATAAACACGTGATCAGTGCATGATGAGCCATGTGATCAGTGCCCGATCAGCCACGTCATCAGTGCATGCGCAGTCACGTCATCAGTGCATGATAGCCACGTGATCAGTGCATGCTCAGTCACGTGATCTGGACTTGATCAGCCACGTGATCAGTGCCTGCAGAGTCACGTGATCAGGGCCTGCTGAGCTGCGTGATTCCTGCCGGCTCATCTGCATGACAATTGCCAGCTGAGCTGCGTGATTCCTGTCGGCTCATCTGCTTGACAATTGCCAGCTGAGCTGCGTGATTCCTGCCTGGTCACGTGCTTGATTATTGCCAGTTGAGCAGCATGATTCGTCACTGCTGAGCTCCATGCTTATTGCCTGCTGATTGCGTGGTTCGTGTCTGCTCAGCTCTTTGAGTATTGCCTCCTGAGGTCCCTGTTCGGTCGCCACCTGCCGGGGACCAGCCCCAACTGATCCAGGGTATTCGAAGGAGAGATGGCCTAGGCGACTATTTATATGCTAATCAGAGATGTCAAGAATAATAGTATGAGGAGAGCTCAGTAGGAAAATTCGGTGGAGAAAAGAGACTGAGTAGCTTGGTTTACGCGGAAGACCAATCAAACTTCAAGACAAGAAGTTTGCACCACTTACGTAGGCCGCAGGCGCCCTCTCGAATAGCGAAAGGTGCCTCACCCTAGACACCTTCTCGAGTGGGTCTTAGCAGCCCAGGCATAATTAGTAAGCGTGGTGGGTTCCGCGCTCCAGATGGAGACTCAGCTGGAAGTTAAAGGGAAGAATGACAAGGAACTTTATGAATTGGAGCTGTAAGTTAACTCTTTGACAGAGAGAGCGAGATGGTGGTGGGGGACAGCCCCCAGTGAAATCAGAGGTGAGAGCACAAAGCAATACAGTAGGCAGACTCCGGTTTTTTTGGGGGGAGATGCTCGAGAATATCCGGGTGGACTCCTGAGGCTCGATCCCGCATTTGCGTATGCCGAGCCTCCTTCCTCATGACCTTTGTCCAGAGTGGAATGCCTCCCCGGCTCCCGGCACATGATCAGTGCATGCTCAGTCACGATATCAGTGCCTGCTCAGCCACGTGATCACTGACGGCACAGTCACGTGATCAGCGCCTCTCAGTCACGTGATCACCGTATGATAAACACGTGATCAGTGAACGACCAGCCACGTGATCACTGCATGCGCGGTCAGGTGGTCAGTTCCTGATCAGCCACCTGATCAGTGCGTGCACAGTCCCCTGATCAGCGCCTGTCAGTCACTGATCACTGCCTGATAAACACGTGATCAGTGCCCGAACAGCCACGTCATCAGTGCATGCGCAGTCACGTGATCAGTGCATGATAGCCACGTGATCAGTGCGTGCACAGTCCCATGATCAGCGCCTGTCAGTCACTGATCATTGCCTGATAAACACGTGATCAGTGCATGATGAGCCATGTGATCAGTGCCCGATCAGCCACGTCATCAGTGCATGCGCAGTCACGTCATCAGTGCATGATAGCCACGTGATCAGTGCATGCTCAGTCACGTGATCTGGACTTGATCAGCCACGTGATCAGTGCCTGCAGAGTCACGTGATCAGGGCCTGCTGAGCTGCGTGATTCCTGCCGGCTCATCTGCATGACAATTGCCAGCTGAGCTGCGTGATTCCTGTCGGCTCATCTGCTTGACAATTGCCAGCTGAGCTGCGTGATTCCTGCCTGGTCACGTGCTTGATTATTGCCAGTTGAGCAGCATGATTCGTCACTGCTGAGCTCCATGCTTATTGCCTGCTGATTGCGTGGTTCGTGTCTGCTCAGCTCTTTGAGTATTGCCTCCTGAGGTCCCTGTTCGGTCGCCACCTGCCGGGGACCAGCCCCAACTGATCCAGGGTATTCGAAGGAGAGATGGCCTAGGCGACTATTTATATGCTAATCAGAGATGTCAAGAATAATAGTATGAGGAGAGCTCAGTAGGAAAATTCGGTGGAGAAAAGAGACTGAGTAGCTTGGTTTACGCGGAAGACCAATCAAACTTCAAGACAAGAAGTTTGCACCACTTACGTAGGCCGCAGGCGCCCTCTCGAATAGCGAAAGGTGCCTCACCCTAGACACCTTCTCGAGTGGGTCTTAGCAGCCCAGGCATAATTAGTAAGCGTGGTGGGTTCCGCGCTCCAGATGGAGACTCAGCTGGAAGTTAAAGGGAAGAATGACAAGGAACTTTATGAATTGGAGCTGTAAGTTAACTCTTTGACAGAGAGAGCGAGATGGTGGTGGGGGACAGCCCCCAGTGAAATCAGAGGTGAGAGCACAAAGCAATACAGTAGGCAGACTCCGGTTTTTTTGGGGGGAGATGCTCGAGAATATCCGGGTGGACTCCTGAGGCTCGATCCCGCATTTGCGTATGCCGAGCCTCCTTCCTCATGACCTTTGTCCAGAGTGGAATGCCTCCCCGGCTCCCGGCACATGATCAGTGCATGCTCAGTCACGATATCAGTGCCTGCTCAGCCACGTGATCACTGACGGCACAGTCACGTGATCAGCGCCTCTCAGTCACGTGATCACCGTATGATAAACACGTGATCAGTGAACGACCAGCCACGTGATCACTGCATGCGCGGTCAGGTGGTCAGTTCCTGATCAGCCACCTGATCAGTGCGTGCACAGTCCCCTGATCAGCGCCTGTCAGTCACTGATCACTGCCTGATAAACACGTGATCAGTGCCCGAACAGCCACGTCATCAGTGCATGCGCAGTCACGTGATCAGTGCATGATAGCCACGTGATCAGTGCGTGCACAGTCCCATGATCAGCGCCTGTCAGTCACTGATCATTGCCTGATAAACACGTGATCAGTGCATGATGAGCCATGTGATCAGTGCCCGATCAGCCACGTCATCAGTGCATGCGCAGTCACGTCATCAGTGCATGATAGCCACGTGATCAGTGCATGCTCAGTCACGTGATCTGGACTTGATCAGCCACGTGATCAGTGCCTGCAGAGTCACGTGATCAGGGCCTGCTGAGCTGCGTGATTCCTGCCGGCTCATCTGCATGACAATTGCCAGCTGAGCTGCGTGATTCCTGTCGGCTCATCTGCTTGACAATTGCCAGCTGAGCTGCGTGATTCCTGCCTGGTCACGTGCTTGATTATTGCCAGTTGAGCAGCATGATTCGTCACTGCTGAGCTCCATGCTTATTGCCTGCTGATTGCGTGGTTCGTGTCTGCTCAGCTCTTTGAGTATTGCCTCCTGAGGTCCCTGTTCGGTCGCCACCTGCCGGGGACCAGCCCCAACTGATCCAGGGTATTCGAAGGAGAGATGGCCTAGGCGACTATTTATATGCTAATCAGAGATGTCAAGAATAATAGTATGAGGAGAGCTCAGTAGGAAAATTCGGTGGAGAAAAGAGACTGAGTAGCTTGGTTTACGCGGAAGACCAATCAAACTTCAAGACAAGAAGTTTGCACCACTTACGTAGGCCGCAGGCGCCCTCTCGAATAGCGAAAGGTGCCTCACCCTAGACACCTTCTCGAGTGGGTCTTAGCAGCCCAGGCATAATTAGTAAGCGTGGTGGGTTCCGCGCTCCAGATGGAGACTCAGCTGGAAGTTAAAGGGAAGAATGACAAGGAACTTTATGAATTGGAGCTGTAAGTTAACTCTTTGACAGAGAGAGCGAGATGGTGGTGGGGGACAGCCCCCAGTGAAATCAGAGGTGAGAGCACAAAGCAATACAGTAGGCAGACTCCGGTTTTTTTGGGGGGAGATGCTCGAGAATATCCGGGTGGACTCCTGAGGCTCGATCCCGCATTTGCGTATGCCGAGCCTCCTTCCTCATGACCTTTGTCCAGAGTGGAATGCCTCCCCGGCTCCCGGCACATGATCAGTGCATGCTCAGTCACGATATCAGTGCCTGCTCAGCCACGTGATCACTGACGGCACAGTCACGTGATCAGCGCCTCTCAGTCACGTGATCACCGTATGATAAACACGTGATCAGTGAACGACCAGCCACGTGATCACTGCATGCGCGGTCAGGTGGTCAGTTCCTGATCAGCCACCTGATCAGTGCGTGCACAGTCCCCTGATCAGCGCCTGTCAGTCACTGATCACTGCCTGATAAACACGTGATCAGTGCCCGAACAGCCACGTCATCAGTGCATGCGCAGTCACGTGATCAGTGCATGATAGCCACGTGATCAGTGCGTGCACAGTCCCATGATCAGCGCCTGTCAGTCACTGATCATTGCCTGATAAACACGTGATCAGTGCATGATGAGCCATGTGATCAGTGCCCGATCAGCCACGTCATCAGTGCATGCGCAGTCACGTCATCAGTGCATGATAGCCACGTGATCAGTGCATGCTCAGTCACGTGATCTGGACTTGATCAGCCACGTGATCAGTGCCTGCAGAGTCACGTGATCAGGGCCTGCTGAGCTGCGTGATTCCTGCCGGCTCATCTGCATGACAATTGCCAGCTGAGCTGCGTGATTCCTGTCGGCTCATCTGCTTGACAATTGCCAGCTGAGCTGCGTGATTCCTGCCTGGTCACGTGCTTGATTATTGCCAGTTGAGCAGCATGATTCGTCACTGCTGAGCTCCATGCTTATTGCCTGCTGATTGCGTGGTTCGTGTCTGCTCAGCTCTTTGAGTATTGCCTCCTGAGGTCCCTGTTCGGTCGCCACCTGCCGGGGACCAGCCCCAACTGATCCAGGGTATTCGAAGGAGAGATGGCCTAGGCGACTATTTATATGCTAATCAGAGATGTCAAGAATAATAGTATGAGGAGAGCTCAGTAGGAAAATTCGGTGGAGAAAAGAGACTGAGTAGCTTGGTTTACGCGGAAGACCAATCAAACTTCAAGACAAGAAGTTTGCACCACTTACGTAGGCCGCAGGCGCCCTCTCGAATAGCGAAAGGTGCCTCACCCTAGACACCTTCTCGAGTGGGTCTTAGCAGCCCAGGCATAATTAGTAAGCGTGGTGGGTTCCGCGCTCCAGATGGAGACTCAGCTGGAAGTTAAAGGGAAGAATGACAAGGAACTTTATGAATTGGAGCTGTAAGTTAACTCTTTGACAGAGAGAGCGAGATGGTGGTGGGGGACAGCCCCCAGTGAAATCAGAGGTGAGAGCACAAAGCAATACAGTAGGCAGACTCCGGTTTTTGGGGGGAGATGCTCGAGAATATCCGGGTGGACTCCTGAGGCTCGATCCCGCATTTGCGTATGCCGAGCCTCCTTCCTCATGACCTTTGTCCAGAGTGGAATGCCTCCCCGGCTCCCGGCACATGATCAGTGCATGCTCAGTCACGATATCAGTGCCTGCTCAGCCACGTGATCACTGACGGCACAGTCACGTGATCAGCGCCTCTCAGTCACGTGATCACCGTATGATAAACACGTGATCAGTGAACGACCAGCCACGTGATCACTGCATGCGCGGTCAGGTGGTCAGTTCCTGATCAGCCACCTGATCAGTGCGTGCACAGTCCCCTGATCAGCGCCTGTCAGTCACTGATCACTGCCTGATAAACACGTGATCAGTGCCCGAACAGCCACGTCATCAGTGCATGCGCAGTCACGTGATCAGTGCATGATAGCCACGTGATCAGTGCGTGCACAGTCCCATGATCAGCGCCTGTCAGTCACTGATCATTGCCTGATAAACACGTGATCAGTGCATGATGAGCCATGTGATCAGTGCCCGATCAGCCACGTCATCAGTGCATGCGCAGTCACGTCATCAGTGCATGATAGCCACGTGATCAGTGCATGCTCAGTCACGTGATCTGGACTTGATCAGCCACGTGATCAGTGCCTGCAGAGTCACGTGATCAGGGCCTGCTGAGCTGCGTGATTCCTGCCGGCTCATCTGCATGACAATTGCCAGCTGAGCTGCGTGATTCCTGTCGGCTCATCTGCTTGACAATTGCCAGCTGAGCTGCGTGATTCCTGCCTGGTCACGTGCTTGATTATTGCCAGTTGAGCAGCATGATTCGTCACTGCTGAGCTCCATGCTTATTGCCTGCTGATTGCGTGGTTCGTGTCTGCTCAGCTCTTTGAGTATTGCCTCCTGAGGTCCCTGTTCGGTCGCCACCTGCCGGGGACCAGCCCCAACTGATCCAGGGTATTCGAAGGAGAGATGGCCTAGGCGACTATTTATATGCTAATCAGAGATGTCAAGAATAATAGTATGAGGAGAGCTCAGTAGGAAAATTCGGTGGAGAAAAGAGACTGAGTAGCTTGGTTTACGCGGAAGACCAATCAAACTTCAAGACAAGAAGTTTGCACCACTTACGTAGGCCGCAGGCGCCCTCTCGAATAGCGAAAGGTGCCTCACCCTAGACACCTTCTCGAGTGGGTCTTAGCAGCCCAGGCATAATTAGTAAGCGTGGTGGGTTCCGCGCTCCAGATGGAGACTCAGCTGGAAGTTAAAGGGAAGAATGACAAGGAACTTTATGAATTGGAGCTGTAAGTTAACTCTTTGACAGAGAGAGCGAGATGGTGGTGGGGGACAGCCCCCAGTGAAATCAGAGGTGAGAGCACAAAGCAATACAGTAGGCAGACTCCGGTTTTTTGGGGGGAGATGCTCGAGAATATCCGGGTGGACTCCTGAGGCTCGATCCCGCATTTGCGTATGCCGAGCCTCCTTCCTCATGACCTTTGTCCAGAGTGGAATGCCTCCCCGGCTCCCGGCACATGATCAGTGCATGCTCAGTCACGATATCAGTGCCTGCTCAGCCACGTGATCACTGACGGCACAGTCACGTGATCAGCGCCTCTCAGTCACGTGATCACCGTATGATAAACACGTGATCAGTGAACGACCAGCCACGTGATCACTGCATGCGCGGTCAGGTGGTCAGTTCCTGATCAGCCACCTGATCAGTGCGTGCACAGTCCCCTGATCAGCGCCTGTCAGTCACTGATCACTGCCTGATAAACACGTGATCAGTGCCCGAACAGCCACGTCATCAGTGCATGCGCAGTCACGTGATCAGTGCATGATAGCCACGTGATCAGTGCGTGCACAGTCCCATGATCAGCGCCTGTCAGTCACTGATCATTGCCTGATAAACACGTGATCAGTGCATGATGAGCCATGTGATCAGTGCCCGATCAGCCACGTCATCAGTGCATGCGCAGTCACGTCATCAGTGCATGATAGCCACGTGATCAGTGCATGCTCAGTCACGTGATCTGGACTTGATCAGCCACGTGATCAGTGCCTGCAGAGTCACGTGATCAGGGCCTGCTGAGCTGCGTGATTCCTGCCGGCTCATCTGCATGACAATTGCCAGCTGAGCTGCGTGATTCCTGTCGGCTCATCTGCTTGACAATTGCCAGCTGAGCTGCGTGATTCCTGCCTGGTCACGTGCTTGATTATTGCCAGTTGAGCAGCATGATTCGTCACTGCTGAGCTCCATGCTTATTGCCTGCTGATTGCGTGGTTCGTGTCTGCTCAGCTCTTTGAGTATTGCCTCCTGAGGTCCCTGTTCGGTCGCCACCTGCCGGGGACCAGCCCCAACTGATCCAGGGTATTCGAAGGAGAGATGGCCTAGGCGACTATTTATATGCTAATCAGAGATGTCAAGAATAATAGTATGAGGAGAGCTCAGTAGGAAAATTCGGTGGAGAAAAGAGACTGAGTAGCTTGGTTTACGCGGAAGACCAATCAAACTTCAAGACAAGAAGTTTGCACCACTTACGTAGGCCGCAGGCGCCCTCTCGAATAGCGAAAGGTGCCTCACCCTAGACACCTTCTCGAGTGGGTCTTAGCAGCCCAGGCATAATTAGTAAGCGTGGTGGGTTCCGCGCTCCAGATGGAGACTCAGCTGGAAGTTAAAGGGAAGAATGACAAGGAACTTTATGAATTGGAGCTGTAAGTTAACTCTTTGACAGAGAGAGCGAGATGGTGGTGGGGGACAGCCCCCAGTGAAATCAGAGGTGAGAGCACAAAGCAATACAGTAGGCAGACTCCGGTTTTTTTGGGGGGAGATGCTCGAGAATATCCGGGTGGACTCCTGAGGCTCGATCCCGCATTTGCGTATGCCGAGCCTCCTTCCTCATGACCTTTGTCCAGAGTGGAATGCCTCCCCGGCTCCCGGCACATGATCAGTGCATGCTCAGTCACGATATCAGTGCCTGCTCAGCCACGTGATCACTGACGGCACAGTCACGTGATCAGCGCCTCTCAGTCACGTGATCACCGTATGATAAACACGTGATCAGTGAACGACCAGCCACGTGATCACTGCATGCGCGGTCAGGTGGTCAGTTCCTGATCAGCCACCTGATCAGTGCGTGCACAGTCCCCTGATCAGCGCCTGTCAGTCACTGATCACTGCCTGATAAACACGTGATCAGTGCCCGAACAGCCACGTCATCAGTGCATGCGCAGTCACGTGATCAGTGCATGATAGCCACGTGATCAGTGCGTGCACAGTCCCATGATCAGCGCCTGTCAGTCACTGATCATTGCCTGATAAACACGTGATCAGTGCATGATGAGCCATGTGATCAGTGCCCGATCAGCCACGTCATCAGTGCATGCGCAGTCACGTCATCAGTGCATGATAGCCACGTGATCAGTGCATGCTCAGTCACGTGATCTGGACTTGATCAGCCACGTGATCAGTGCCTGCAGAGTCACGTGATCAGGGCCTGCTGAGCTGCGTGATTCCTGCCGGCTCATCTGCATGACAATTGCCAGCTGAGCTGCGTGATTCCTGTCGGCTCATCTGCTTGACAATTGCCAGCTGAGCTGCGTGATTCCTGCCTGGTCACGTGCTTGATTATTGCCAGTTGAGCAGCATGATTCGTCACTGCTGAGCTCCATGCTTATTGCCTGCTGATTGCGTGGTTCGTGTCTGCTCAGCTCTTTGAGTATTGCCTCCTGAGGTCCCTGTTCGGTCGCCACCTGCCGGGGACCAGCCCCAACTGATCCAGGGTATTCGAAGGAGAGATGGCCTAGGCGACTATTTATATGCTAATCAGAGATGTCAAGAATAATAGTATGAGGAGAGCTCAGTAGGAAAATTCGGTGGAGAAAAGAGACTGAGTAGCTTGGTTTACGCGGAAGACCAATCAAACTTCAAGACAAGAAGTTTGCACCACTTACGTAGGCCGCAGGCGCCCTCTCGAATAGCGAAAGGTGCCTCACCCTAGACACCTTCTCGAGTGGGTCTTAGCAGCCCAGGCATAATTAGTAAGCGTGGTGGGTTCCGCGCTCCAGATGGAGACTCAGCTGGAAGTTAAAGGGAAGAATGACAAGGAACTTTATGAATTGGAGCTGTAAGTTAACTCTTTGACAGAGAGAGCGAGATGGTGGTGGGGGACAGCCCCCAGTGAAATCAGAGGTGAGAGCACAAAGCAATACAGTAGGCAGACTCCGGTTTTTTGGGGGAGATGCTCGAGAATATCCGGGTGGACTCCTGAGGCTCGATCCCGCATTTGCGTATGCCGAGCCTCCTTCCTCATGACCTTTGTCCAGAGTGGAATGCCTCCCCGGCTCCCGGCACATGATCAGTGCATGCTCAGTCACGATATCAGTGCCTGCTCAGCCACGTGATCACTGACGGCACAGTCACGTGATCAGCGCCTCTCAGTCACGTGATCACCGTATGATAAACACGTGATCAGTGAACGACCAGCCACGTGATCACTGCATGCGCGGTCAGGTGGTCAGTTCCTGATCAGCCACCTGATCAGTGCGTGCACAGTCCCCTGATCAGCGCCTGTCAGTCACTGATCACTGCCTGATAAACACGTGATCAGTGCCCGAACAGCCACGTCATCAGTGCATGCGCAGTCACGTGATCAGTGCATGATAGCCACGTGATCAGTGCGTGCACAGTCCCATGATCAGCGCCTGTCAGTCACTGATCATTGCCTGATAAACACGTGATCAGTGCATGATGAGCCATGTGATCAGTGCCCGATCAGCCACGTCATCAGTGCATGCGCAGTCACGTCATCAGTGCATGATAGCCACGTGATCAGTGCATGCTCAGTCACGTGATCTGGACTTGATCAGCCACGTGATCAGTGCCTGCAGAGTCACGTGATCAGGGCCTGCTGAGCTGCGTGATTCCTGCCGGCTCATCTGCATGACAATTGCCAGCTGAGCTGCGTGATTCCTGTCGGCTCATCTGCTTGACAATTGCCAGCTGAGCTGCGTGATTCCTGCCTGGTCACGTGCTTGATTATTGCCAGTTGAGCAGCATGATTCGTCACTGCTGAGCTCCATGCTTATTGCCTGCTGATTGCGTGGTTCGTGTCTGCTCAGCTCTTTGAGTATTGCCTCCTGAGGTCCCTGTTCGGTCGCCACCTGCCGGGGACCAGCCCCAACTGATCCAGGGTATTCGAAGGAGAGATGGCCTAGGCGACTATTTATATGCTAATCAGAGATGTCAAGAATAATAGTATGAGGAGAGCTCAGTAGGAAAATTCGGTGGAGAAAAGAGACTGAGTAGCTTGGTTTACGCGGAAGACCAATCAAACTTCAAGACAAGAAGTTTGCACCACTTACGTAGGCCGCAGGCGCCCTCTCGAATAGCGAAAGGTGCCTCACCCTAGACACCTTCTCGAGTGGGTCTTAGCAGCCCAGGCATAATTAGTAAGCGTGGTGGGTTCCGCGCTCCAGATGGAGACTCAGCTGGAAGTTAAAGGGAAGAATGACAAGGAACTTTATGAATTGGAGCTGTAAGTTAACTCTTTGACAGAGAGAGCGAGATGGTGGTGGGGGACAGCCCCCAGTGAAATCAGAGGTGAGAGCACAAAGCAATACAGTAGGCAGACTCCGGTTTTTTGGGGGGAGATGCTCGAGAATATCCGGGTGGACTCCTGAGGCTCGATCCCGCATTTGCGTATGCCGAGCCTCCTTCCTCATGACCTTTGTCCAGAGTGGAATGCCTCCCCGGCTCCCGGCACATGATCAGTGCATGCTCAGTCACGATATCAGTGCCTGCTCAGCCACGTGATCACTGACGGCACAGTCACGTGATCAGCGCCTCTCAGTCACGTGATCACCGTATGATAAACACGTGATCAGTGAACGACCAGCCACGTGATCACTGCATGCGCGGTCAGGTGGTCAGTTCCTGATCAGCCACCTGATCAGTGCGTGCACAGTCCCCTGATCAGCGCCTGTCAGTCACTGATCACTGCCTGATAAACACGTGATCAGTGCCCGAACAGCCACGTCATCAGTGCATGCGCAGTCACGTGATCAGTGCATGATAGCCACGTGATCAGTGCGTGCACAGTCCCATGATCAGCGCCTGTCAGTCACTGATCATTGCCTGATAAACACGTGATCAGTGCATGATGAGCCATGTGATCAGTGCCCGATCAGCCACGTCATCAGTGCATGCGCAGTCACGTCATCAGTGCATGATAGCCACGTGATCAGTGCATGCTCAGTCACGTGATCTGGACTTGATCAGCCACGTGATCAGTGCCTGCAGAGTCACGTGATCAGGGCCTGCTGAGCTGCGTGATTCCTGCCGGCTCATCTGCATGACAATTGCCAGCTGAGCTGCGTGATTCCTGCCTGGTCACGTGCTTGATTATTGCCAGTTGAGCAGCATGATTCGTCACTGCTGAGCTCCATGCTTATTGCCTGCTGATTGCGTGGTTCGTGTCTGCTCAGCTCTTTGAGTATTGCCTCCTGAGGTCCCTGTTCGGTCGCCACCTGCCGGGGACCAGCCCCAACTGATCCAGGGTATTCGAAGGAGAGATGGCCTAGGCGACTATTTATATGCTAATCAGAGATGTCAAGAATAATAGTATGAGGAGAGCTCAGTAGGAAAATTCGGTGGAGAAAAGAGACTGAGTAGCTTGGTTTACGCGGAAGACCAATCAAACTTCAAGACAAGAAGTTTGCACCACTTACGTAGGCCGCAGGCGCCCTCTCGAATAGCGAAAGGTGCCTCACCCTAGACACCTTCTCGAGTGGGTCTTAGCAGCCCAGGCATAATTAGTAAGCGTGGTGGGTTCCGCGCTCCAGATGGAGACTCAGCTGGAAGTTAAAGGGAAGAATGACAAGGAACTTTATGAATTGGAGCTGTAAGTTAACTCTTTGACAGAGAGAGCGAGATGGTGGTGGGGGACAGCCCCCAGTGAAATCAGAGGTGAGAGCACAAAGCAATACAGTAGGCAGACTCCGGTTTTTTGGGGGGAGATGCTCGAGAATATCCGGGTGGACTCCTGAGGCTCGATCCCGCATTTGCGTATGCCGAGCCTCCTTCCTCATGACCTTTGTCCAGAGTGGAATGCCTCCCCGGCTCCCGGCACATGATCAGTGCATGCTCAGTCACGATATCAGTGCCTGCTCAGCCACGTGATCACTGACGGCACAGTCACGTGATCAGCGCCTCTCAGTCACGTGATCACCGTATGATAAACACGTGATCAGTGAACGACCAGCCACGTGATCACTGCATGCGCGGTCAGGTGGTCAGTTCCTGATCAGCCACCTGATCAGTGCGTGCACAGTCCCCTGATCAGCGCCTGTCAGTCACTGATCACTGCCTGATAAACACGTGATCAGTGCCCGAACAGCCACGTCATCAGTGCATGCGCAGTCACGTGATCAGTGCATGATAGCCACGTGATCAGTGCGTGCACAGTCCCATGATCAGCGCCTGTCAGTCACTGATCATTGCCTGATAAACACGTGATCAGTGCATGATGAGCCATGTGATCAGTGCCCGATCAGCCACGTCATCAGTGCATGCGCAGTCACGTCATCAGTGCATGATAGCCACGTGATCAGTGCATGCTCAGTCACGTGATCTGGACTTGATCAGCCACGTGATCAGTGCCTGCAGAGTCACGTGATCAGGGCCTGCTGAGCTGCGTGATTCCTGCCGGCTCATCTGCATGACAATTGCCAGCTGAGCTGCGTGATTCCTGTCGGCTCATCTGCTTGACAATTGCCAGCTGAGCTGCGTGATTCCTGCCTGGTCACGTGCTTGATTATTGCCAGTTGAGCAGCATGATTCGTCACTGCTGAGCTCCATGCTTATTGCCTGCTGATTGCGTGGTTCGTGTCTGCTCAGCTCTTTGAGTATTGCCTCCTGAGGTCCCTGTTCGGTCGCCACCTGCCGGGGACCAGCCCCAACTGATCCAGGGTATTCGAAGGAGAGATGGCCTAGGCGACTATTTATATGCTAATCAGAGATGTCAAGAATAATAGTATGAGGAGAGCTCAGTAGGAAAATTCGGTGGAGAAAAGAGACTGAGTAGCTTGGTTTACGCGGAAGACCAATCAAACTTCAAGACAAGAAGTTTGCACCACTTACGTAGGCCGCAGGCGCCCTCTCGAATAGCGAAAGGTGCCTCACCCTAGACACCTTCTCGAGTGGGTCTTAGCAGCCCAGGCATAATTAGTAAGCGTGGTGGGTTCCGCGCTCCAGATGGAGACTCAGCTGGAAGTTAAAGGGAAGAATGACAAGGAACTTTATGAATTGGAGCTGTAAGTTAACTCTTTGACAGAGAGAGCGAGATGGTGGTGGGGGACAGCCCCCAGTGAAATCAGAGGTGAGAGCACAAAGCAATACAGTAGGCAGACTCCGGTTTTTTTGGGGGGAGATGCTCGAGAATATCCGGGTGGACTCCTGAGGCTCGATCCCGCATTTGCGTATGCCGAGCCTCCTTCCTCATGACCTTTGTCCAGAGTGGAATGCCTCCCCGGCTCCCGGCACATGATCAGTGCATGCTCAGTCACGATATCAGTGCCTGCTCAGCCACGTGATCACTGACGGCACAGTCACGTGATCAGCGCCTCTCAGTCACGTGATCACCGTATGATAAACACGTGATCAGTGAACGACCAGCCACGTGATCACTGCATGCGCGGTCAGGTGGTCAGTTCCTGATCAGCCACCTGATCAGTGCGTGCACAGTCCCCTGATCAGCGCCTGTCAGTCACTGATCACTGCCTGATAAACACGTGATCAGTGCCCGAACAGCCACGTCATCAGTGCATGCGCAGTCACGTGATCAGTGCATGATAGCCACGTGATCAGTGCGTGCACAGTCCCATGATCAGCGCCTGTCAGTCACTGATCATTGCCTGATAAACACGTGATCAGTGCATGATGAGCCATGTGATCAGTGCCCGATCAGCCACGTCATCAGTGCATGCGCAGTCACGTCATCAGTGCATGATAGCCACGTGATCAGTGCATGCTCAGTCACGTGATCTGGACTTGATCAGCCACGTGATCAGTGCCTGCAGAGTCACGTGATCAGGGCCTGCTGAGCTGCGTGATTCCTGCCGGCTCATCTGCATGACAATTGCCAGCTGAGCTGCGTGATTCCTGTCGGCTCATCTGCTTGACAATTGCCAGCTGAGCTGCGTGATTCCTGCCTGGTCACGTGCTTGATTATTGCCAGTTGAGCAGCATGATTCGTCACTGCTGAGCTCCATGCTTATTGCCTGCTGATTGCGTGGTTCGTGTCTGCTCAGCTCTTTGAGTATTGCCTCCTGAGGTCCCTGTTCGGTCGCCACCTGCCGGGGACCAGCCCCAACTGATCCAGGGTATTCGAAGGAGAGATGGCCTAGGCGACTATTTATATGCTAATCAGAGATGTCAAGAATAATAGTATGAGGAGAGCTCAGTAGGAAAATTCGGTGGAGAAAAGAGACTGAGTAGCTTGGTTTACGCGGAAGACCAATCAAACTTCAAGACAAGAAGTTTGCACCACTTACGTAGGCCGCAGGCGCCCTCTCGAATAGCGAAAGGTGCCTCACCCTAGACACCTTCTCGAGTGGGTCTTAGCAGCCCAGGCATAATTAGTAAGCGTGGTGGGTTCCGCGCTCCAGATGGAGACTCAGCTGGAAGTTAAAGGGAAGAATGACAAGGAACTTTATGAATTGGAGCTGTAAGTTAACTCTTTGACAGAGAGAGCGAGATGGTGGTGGGGGACAGCCCCCAGTGAAATCAGAGGTGAGAGCACAAAGCAATACAGTAGGCAGACTCCGGTTTTTTGGGGGGAGATGCTCGAGAATATCCGGGTGGACTCCTGAGGCTCGATCCCGCATTTGCGTATGCCGAGCCTCCTTCCTCATGACCTTTGTCCAGAGTGGAATGCCTCCCCGGCTCCCGGCACATGATCAGTGCATGCTCAGTCACGATATCAGTGCCTGCTCAGCCACGTGATCACTGACGGCACAGTCACGTGATCAGCGCCTCTCAGTCACGTGATCACCGTATGATAAACACGTGATCAGTGAACGACCAGCCACGTGATCACTGCATGCGCGGTCAGGTGGTCAGTTCCTGATCAGCCACCTGATCAGTGCGTGCACAGTCCCCTGATCAGCGCCTGTCAGTCACTGATCACTGCCTGATAAACACGTGATCAGTGCCCGAACAGCCACGTCATCAGTGCATGCGCAGTCACGTGATCAGTGCATGATAGCCACGTGATCAGTGCGTGCACAGTCCCATGATCAGCGCCTGTCAGTCACTGATCATTGCCTGATAAACACGTGATCAGTGCATGATGAGCCATGTGATCAGTGCCCGATCAGCCACGTCATCAGTGCATGCGCAGTCACGTCATCAGTGCATGATAGCCACGTGATCAGTGCATGCTCAGTCACGTGATCTGGACTTGATCAGCCACGTGATCAGTGCCTGCAGAGTCACGTGATCAGGGCCTGCTGAGCTGCGTGATTCCTGCCGGCTCATCTGCATGACAATTGCCAGCTGAGCTGCGTGATTCCTGTCGGCTCATCTGCTTGACAATTGCCAGCTGAGCTGCGTGATTCCTGCCTGGTCACGTGCTTGATTATTGCCAGTTGAGCAGCATGATTCGTCACTGCTGAGCTCCATGCTTATTGCCTGCTGATTGCGTGGTTCGTGTCTGCTCAGCTCTTTGAGTATTGCCTCCTGAGGTCCCTGTTCGGTCGCCACCTGCCGGGGACCAGCCCCAACTGATCCAGGGTATTCGAAGGAGAGATGGCCTAGGCGACTATTTATATGCTAATCAGAGATGTCAAGAATAATAGTATGAGGAGAGCTCAGTAGGAAAATTCGGTGGAGAAAAGAGACTGAGTAGCTTGGTTTACGCGGAAGACCAATCAAACTTCAAGACAAGAAGTTTGCACCACTTACGTAGGCCGCAGGCGCCCTCTCGAATAGCGAAAGGTGCCTCACCCTAGACACCTTCTCGAGTGGGTCTTAGCAGCCCAGGCATAATTAGTAAGCGTGGTGGGTTCCGCGCTCCAGATGGAGACTCAGCTGGAAGTTAAAGGGAAGAATGACAAGGAACTTTATGAATTGGAGCTGTAAGTTAACTCTTTGACAGAGAGAGCGAGATGGTGGTGGGGGACAGCCCCCAGTGAAATCAGAGGTGAGAGCACAAAGCAATACAGTAGGCAGACTCCGGTTTTTTGGGGGGAGATGCTCGAGAATATCCGGGTGGACTCCTGAGGCTCGATCCCGCATTTGCGTATGCCGAGCCTCCTTCCTCATGACCTTTGTCCAGAGTGGAATGCCTCCCCGGCTCCCGGCACATGATCAGTGCATGCTCAGTCACGATATCAGTGCCTGCTCAGCCACGTGATCACTGACGGCACAGTCACGTGATCAGCGCCTCTCAGTCACGTGATCACCGTATGATAAACACGTGATCAGTGAACGACCAGCCACGTGATCACTGCATGCGCGGTCAGGTGGTCAGTTCCTGATCAGCCACCTGATCAGTGCGTGCACAGTCCCCTGATCAGCGCCTGTCAGTCACTGATCACTGCCTGATAAACACGTGATCAGTGCCCGAACAGCCACGTCATCAGTGCATGCGCAGTCACGTGATCAGTGCATGATAGCCACGTGATCAGTGCGTGCACAGTCCCATGATCAGCGCCTGTCAGTCACTGATCATTGCCTGATAAACACGTGATCAGTGCATGATGAGCCATGTGATCAGTGCCCGATCAGCCACGTCATCAGTGCATGCGCAGTCACGTCATCAGTGCATGATAGCCACGTGATCAGTGCATGCTCAGTCACGTGATCTGGACTTGATCAGCCACGTGATCAGTGCCTGCAGAGTCACGTGATCAGGGCCTGCTGAGCTGCGTGAGTCCTGTCGGCTCATCTGCTTGACAATTGCCAGCTGAGCTGCGTGATTCCTGCCTGGTCACGTGCTTGATTATTGCCAGTTGAGCAGCATGATTCGTCACTGCTGAGCTCCATGCTTATTGCCTGCTGATTGCGTGGTTCGTGTCTGCTCAGCTCTTTGAGTATTGCCTCCTGAGGTCCCTGTTCGGTCGCCACCTGCCGGGGACCAGCCCCAACTGATCCAGGGTATTCGAAGGAGAGATGGCCTAGGCGACTATTTATATGCTAATCAGAGATGTCAAGAATAATAGTATGAGGAGAGCTCAGTAGGAAAATTCGGTGGAGAAAAGAGACTGAGTAGCTTGGTTTACGCGGAAGACCAATCAAACTTCAAGACAAGAAGTTTGCACCACTTACGTAGGCCGCAGGCGCCCTCTCGAATAGCGAAAGGTGCCTCACCCTAGACACCTTCTCGAGTGGGTCTTAGCAGCCCAGGCATAATTAGTAAGCGTGGTGGGTTCCGCGCTCCAGATGGAGACTCAGCTGGAAGTTAAAGGGAAGAATGACAAGGAACTTTATGAATTGGAGCTGTAAGTTAACTCTTTGACAGAGAGAGCGAGATGGTGGTGGGGGACAGCCCCCAGTGAAATCAGAGGTGAGAGCACAAAGCAATACAGTAGGCAGACTCCGGTTTTTTGGGGGAGATGCTCGAGAATATCCGGGTGGACTCCTGAGGCTCGATCCCGCATTTGCGTATGCCGAGCCTCCTTCCTCATGACCTTTGTCCAGAGTGGAATGCCTCCCCGGCTCCCGGCACATGATCAGTGCATGCTCAGTCACGATATCAGTGCCTGCTCAGCCACGTGATCACTGACGGCACAGTCACGTGATCAGCGCCTCTCAGTCACGTGATCACCGTATGATAAACACGTGATCAGTGAACGACCAGCCACGTGATCACTGCATGCGCGGTCAGGTGGTCAGTTCCTGATCAGCCACCTGATCAGTGCGTGCACAGTCCCCTGATCAGCGCCTGTCAGTCACTGATCACTGCCTGATAAACACGTGATCAGTGCCCGAACAGCCACGTCATCAGTGCATGCGCAGTCACGTGATCAGTGCATGATAGCCACGTGATCAGTGCGTGCACAGTCCCATGATCAGCGCCTGTCAGTCACTGATCATTGCCTGATAAACACGTGATCAGTGCATGATGAGCCATGTGATCAGTGCCCGATCAGCCACGTCATCAGTGCATGCGCAGTCACGTCATCAGTGCATGATAGCCACGTGATCAGTGCATGCTCAGTCACGTGATCTGGACTTGATCAGCCACGTGATCAGTGCCTGCAGAGTCAGATCACTGTGAGCTCAGGGCCTGCTGAGCTGCGTGATTCCTGTCGGCTCATCTGCTTGACAATTGCCAGCTGAGCTGCGTGATTCCTGCCTGGTCACGTGCTTGATTATTGCCAGTTGAGCAGCATGATTCGTCACTGCTGAGCTCCATGCTTATTGCCTGCTGATTGCGTGGTTCGTGTCTGCTCAGCTCTTTGAGTATTGCCTCCTGAGGTCCCTGTTCGGTCGCCACCTGCCGGGGACCAGCCCCAACTGATCCAGGGTATTCGAAGGAGAGATGGCCTAGGCGACTATTTATATGCTAATCAGAGATGTCAAGAATAATAGTATGAGGAGAGCTCAGTAGGAAAATTCGGTGGAGAAAAGAGACTGAGTAGCTTGGTTTACGCGGAAGACCAATCAAACTTCAAGACAAGAAGTTTGCACCACTTACGTAGGCCGCAGGCGCCCTCTCGAATAGCGAAAGGTGCCTCACCCTAGACACCTTCTCGAGTGGGTCTTAGCAGCCCAGGCATAATTAGTAAGCGTGGTGGGTTCCGCGCTCCAGATGGAGACTCAGCTGGAAGTTAAAGGGAAGAATGACAAGGAACTTTATGAATTGGAGCTGTAAGTTAACTCTTTGACAGAGAGAGCGAGATGGTGGTGGGGGACAGCCCCCAGTGAAATCAGAGGTGAGAGCACAAAGCAATACAGTAGGCAGACTCCGGTTTTTTGGGGGGAGATGCTCGAGAATATCCGGGTGGACTCCTGAGGCTCGATCCCGCATTTGCGTATGCCGAGCCTCCTTCCTCATGACCTTTGTCCAGAGTGGAATGCCTCCCCGGCTCCCGGCACATGATCAGTGCATGCTCAGTCACGATATCAGTGCCTGCTCAGCCACGTGATCACTGACGGCACAGTCACGTGATCAGCGCCTCTCAGTCACGTGATCACCGTATGATAAACACGTGATCAGTGAACGACCAGCCACGTGATCACTGCATGCGCGGTCAGGTGGTCAGTTCCTGATCAGCCACCTGATCAGTGCGTGCACAGTCCCCTGATCAGCGCCTGTCAGTCACTGATCACTGCCTGATAAACACGTGATCAGTGCCCGAACAGCCACGTCATCAGTGCATGCGCAGTCACGTGATCAGTGCATGATAGCCACGTGATCAGTGCGTGCACAGTCCCATGATCAGCGCCTGTCAGTCACTGATCATTGCCTGATAAACACGTGATCAGTGCATGATGAGCCATGTGATCAGTGCCCGATCAGCCACGTCATCAGTGCATGCGCAGTCACGTCATCAGTGCATGATAGCCACGTGATCAGTGCATGCTCAGTCACGTGATCTGGACTTGATCAGCCACGTGATCAGTGCCTGCAGAGTCACGTGATCAGGGCCTGCTGAGCTGCGTGATCTGCATGCTCATCTGCGTGACAATTGCCAGCTGAGCTGCGTGATTCCTGCCTGGTCACGTGCTTGATTATTGCCAGTTGAGCAGCATGATTCGTCACTGCTGAGCTCCATGCTTATTGCCTGCTGATTGCGTGGTTCGTGTCTGCTCAGCTCTTTGAGTATTGCCTCCTGAGGTCCCTGTTCGGTCGCCACCTGCCGGGGACCAGCCCCAACTGATCCAGGGTATTCGAAGGAGAGATGGCCTAGGCGACTATTTATATGCTAATCAGAGATGTCAAGAATAATAGTATGAGGAGAGCTCAGTAGGAAAATTCGGTGGAGAAAAGAGACTGAGTAGCTTGGTTTACGCGGAAGACCAATCAAACTTCAAGACAAGAAGTTTGCACCACTTACGTAGGCCGCAGGCGCCCTCTCGAATAGCGAAAGGTGCCTCACCCTAGACACCTTCTCGAGTGGGTCTTAGCAGCCCAGGCATAATTAGTAAGCGTGGTGGGTTCCGCGCTCCAGATGGAGACTCAGCTGGAAGTTAAAGGGAAGAATGACAAGGAACTTTATGAATTGGAGCTGTAAGTTAACTCTTTGACAGAGAGAGCGAGATGGTGGTGGGGGACAGCCCCCAGTGAAATCAGAGGTGAGAGCACAAAGCAATACAGTAGGCAGACTCCGGTTTTTTGGGGGGAGATGCTCGAGAATATCCGGGTGGACTCCTGAGGCTCGATCCCGCATTTGCGTATGCCGAGCCTCCTTCCTCATGACCTTTGTCCAGAGTGGAATGCCTCCCCGGCTCCCGGCACATGATCAGTGCATGCTCAGTCACGATATCAGTGCCTGCTCAGCCACGTGATCACTGACGGCACAGTCACGTGATCAGCGCCTCTCAGTCACGTGATCACCGTATGATAAACACGTGATCAGTGAACGACCAGCCACGTGATCACTGCATGCGCGGTCAGGTGGTCAGTTCCTGATCAGCCACCTGATCAGTGCGTGCACAGTCCCCTGATCAGCGCCTGTCAGTCACTGATCACTGCCTGATAAACACGTGATCAGTGCCCGAACAGCCACGTCATCAGTGCATGCGCAGTCACGTGATCAGTGCATGATAGCCACGTGATCAGTGCGTGCACAGTCCCATGATCAGCGCCTGTCAGTCACTGATCATTGCCTGATAAACACGTGATCAGTGCATGATGAGCCATGTGATCAGTGCCCGATCAGCCACGCCATCAGTGCATGCGCAGTCACGCCATCAGTGCATGATAGCCACGCGATCAGTGCATGCTCAGTCACGTGATCTGGACTTGATCAGCCACGTGATCAGTGCCTGCAGAGTCACGTGATCAGGGCCTGCTGAGCTGCGTGATTCTTGCCGGCTCATCTGCTTGACAATTGCCAGCTGAGCTGCGTGATTCCTGCCTGGTCATGTGCTTGATTATTGCCAGTTGAGCAGCATGATCCGTCACTGCTGAGCTCCATGCTTATTGCCTGCTGATTGCGTGGTTCGTGTCTGCTCAGCTCTTTGAGTATTGCCTCCTGAGGTCCCTGTTCGGTCGCCACCTGCCGGGGACCAGCCCCAACTGATCCAGGGTATTCGAAGGAGAGATGGCCTAGGCGACTATTTATATGCTAATCAGAGATGTCAAGAATAATAGTATGAGGAGAGCCCAGTAGGAAAATTCGGTGGAGAAAAGAGACTGAGGAGCTTGGTTTACGCGGAAGACCAATCAAACTTCAAGACAAGAAGTTTGCACCACTTACGTAGGCCGCAGGCGCCCTCTCGAATAGGAAAGGTGCCTCACCCTAGACACCTTCTCGAGTGGGTCTTAGCAGCCCAGGCATAATTAGGAAGCGTGGTGGGTTCCGCGCTCCAGATGGAGACTCAGCTGGAAGTTAAAGGGAAGAATGACAAGAACTTTATGAATTGGAGCTGTAAGTTACCTCTTTGACAGAGAGAGCGAGATGGTGGTGGGGGACAGCCCCCAGTGAAATCAGAGGTGAGAGCACAAAGCAATACAGCAGGCAGACTCCGGTTTTTTGGGGGGAGATGCTCGAGAATATCCGGGTGGACTCCTGAGGCTCGATCCCGCATTTGCGTATGCCGAGCCTCCTTCCTCATGACCTTTGTCCAGAGTGGAATGCCTCCTCGGCTCCCGGCACATGATCAGTGCATGCTCAGTCACGATATCAGTGCCCGCTCAGCCACGTGATCACTGACGGCACAGTCACGTGATCAGCGCCTCTCAGTCACGTGATCACCGTATGATAAACACGTGATCAGTGAACGACCAGCCAGGTGATCACTGCATGCGCGGTCAGGTGGTCAGTTCCTGATCAGCCACCTGATCAGTGCGTGCACAGTCTCCTGATCAGCGCCTGTCAGTCACTGATCACTGCCTGATAAACCCGTGATCAGTGCCCGAACAGCCACGTCATCAGTGCATGCGCAGTCACGTGATCAGTGCATGATAGCCACGCGATCAGTGCGTGCACAGTCCCATGATCAGCGCCTGTCAGTCACTGATCATTGCCTGAGAAACACGTGATCAGTGCATGATGAGCCATGTGATCAGTGCCCGATCAGCCACGTCATCAGTGCATGCGCAGTCACGCCATCAGTGCATGATAGCCACGTGATCAGTGCATGCTCAGTCACGTGATCTGGACTTGATCAGCCGCGTGATCAGTGCCTGCAGAGTCACGTGATCAGGGCCTGCTGAGCTGCGTGATTCCTGCCGGCTCATCTGCTTGACAATTGCCAGCTGAGCTGCGTGATTCCTGCCTGGTCACGTGCTTGATTGTTGCCAGTTGAGCAGCATGATTCGTCACTGCTGAGCTCCATGCTTATTGCCTGCTGATTGCGTGGTTCGTGTCTGCTCAGCTCTTTGAGTATTGCCTCCTGAGATCCCTGTTCGGTCGCCACCTGCCGGAGACGAGCCCCAACTGATCCAGGGTATTCGAAGGAGAGATGGCCTAGGCGACTATTTATATGCTAATCAGAGATGTCAAGAATAACAGTATGAGGAGAGCTCAGTAGGAAAATTCGGTGGAGAAAAGAGACTGAGGAGCTTGGTTTACGCGGAAGACCAATCAAACTTCAAGACAAGAAGTTTGCACCACTTACGTAGGCCGCAGGCGCCCTCTCGAATATCGAAAGGTGCCTCACCCTAGACACCTTCTCGAGTGGGTCTTAGCAACCCAGGCATAATTAGTAAGCGTGGTGGGTTCCGCGCTCCAGATGGAGACTCAGCTGGTAGTTAAAGGGAAGAATGACAAGGAACTTTATGAATTGGAGCTGTAAGTTAACTCTTTGACAGAGAGAGCCAGATGGTGGTGGGGGACAGCCCCCAGTGAAATCAGAGGTGAGAGCACAAAGCAATACAGTAGGCAGACTCCGGTTTTTTGGGGGGGAGATGCTCGAGAATATCCGGGTGGACTCCTGAGGCTCGATCCCGCATTTGCGTATGCCGAGCCTCCTTCCTCATGACCTTTGTCCAGAGTGGAATGCCTCCCGGCTCCCGGCACATGATCAGTGCATGCTCAGTCACGATATCAGTGCCTGCTCAGCCACGTGATCACTGACGGCACAGTCACGTGATCAGCGCCTCTCAGTCACGTGATCACCGTATGATAAACACGTGATCAGTGAACGACCAGCCAGGTGATCACTGCATGCACGGTCAGGTGGTCAGTTCCTGATCAGCCACCTGATCAGTGCGTGCACAGTCCCCTGATCAGCGCCTGTCAGTCACTGATCACTGCCTGATAAACCCGTGATCAGTGCCCGAACAGCCACGCCATCAGTGCATGCGCAGTCACGTGATCAGTGCATGATAGCCACGCGATCAGTGCGTGCACAGTCCCATGATCAGCGCCTGTCAGTCACTGATCATTGCCTGAGAAACACGTGATCAGTGCATGATGAGCCATGTGATCAGTGCCCGATCAGCCACGTCATCAGTGCATGCGCAGTCACGTCATCAGTGCATGATAGCCACGTGATCAGTGCATGCTCAGTCACGTGATCTGGACTTGATCAGCCACGTGATCAGTGCCTGCAGAGTCACGTGATCAGGGCCTGCTGAGCTGCGTGATTCCTGCCGGCTCATCTGCTTGACAATTGCCAGCTGAGCTGCGTGATTCCTGCCTGGTCACGTGCTTGATTATTGCCAGTTGAGCAGCATGATTCGTCACTGCTGAGCTCCATGCTTATTGCCTGCTGATTGCGTGGTTCGTGTCTGCTCAGCTCTTTGAGTATTGCCTCCTGAGGTCCCTGTTCGGTCGCCACCTGCCGGGGACCAGCCCCAACTGATCCAGGGTATTCGAAGGAGAGATGGCCTAGGCGACTATTTATATGCTAATCAGAGATGTCAAGAATAATAGTATGGAGGAGAGCTCAGTAGGAAAATTCGGTGGAGAAAAGAGACTGAGGAGCTTGGTTTACGCGGAAGACCAATCAAACTTCAAGACAAGAAGTTTGCACCACTTACGTAGGCCGCAGGCGCCCTCTCGAATAGCGAAAGGTGCCTCACCCTAGACACCTTCTCGAGTGGGTCTTAGCAGCCCAGGCATAATTAGTAAGCGTGGTGGGTTCCGCGCTCCAGATGGAGACTCAGCTGGAAGGTAAAGGGAAGAATGACAAGGAACTTTATGAATTGGAGCTGTAAGTTAACTCTTTGACAGAGAGAGCGAGATGGTGGTGGGGGACAGCCCCCAGTGAAATCAGAGGTGAGAGCACAAAGCAATACAGTAGGCAGACTCCGGTTTTTTTGGGGGGGAGATGCTCGAGAATATCCGGGTGGACTTCTGAGGCTCGATCCCGCATTTGCGTATGCCGAGCCTCCTTCCTCATGACCTTTGTCCAGAGTGGAATGCCTCCCCGGCTCCCGGCACATGATCAGTGCATGCTCAGTCACGATATCAGTGCCTGCTCAGCCACGTGATCACTGACGGCACAGTCACGTGATCAGCGCCTCTCAGTCACGTGATCACCGTATGATAAACACGTGATCAGTGAACGACCAGCCAGGTGATCACTGCATGCGCGGTCAGGTGGTCAGTTCCTGATCAGCCACCTGATCAGTGCGTGCACAGTCCCCTGATCAGCGCCTGTCAGTCACTGATCACTGCCTGATAAACCCGTGATCAGTGCCCGAACAGCCACGTCATCAGTGCATGCGCAGTCACGTGATCAGTGCATGGTAGCCACGTGATCAGTGCGTGCACAGTCCCACGATCAGCGCCTGTCAGTCACTGATCATTGCCTGAGAAACACGTGATCAGTGCATGATGAGCCATGTGATCAGTGCCCGATCAGCCACGCCATCAGTGCATGCGCAGTCACGTCATCAGTGCATGATAGCCACGTGATCAGTGCCTGCTCAGTCACGTGATCTGGACTTGATCAGCCACGTGATCAGTGCCTGCAGAGTCACGTGATCAGGGCCTGCTGAGCTGCGTGATTCCTGCCGGCTCATCTGCATGACAATTGCCAGCTGAGCTGCGTGATTCCTGTCGGCTCATCTGCTTGACAATTGCCAGCTGAGCTGCGTGATTCCTGCCTGGTCACGTGCTTGATTATTGCCAGTTGAGCAGCATGATTCGTCACTGCTGAGCTCCATGCTTATTGCCTGCTGATTGCGTGGTTCGTGTCTGCTCAGCTCTTTGAGTATTGCCTCCTGGGGTCCCTGTTCGGTCGCCACCTGCCGGGGACCAGCCCCAACTGATCCAGGGTATTCGAAGGAGAGATGGCCTAGGCGATTATTTATATGCTAATCAGAGATGTCAAGAATAATAGTATGAGGAGAGCTCAGTAGGAAAATTCGGTGGAGAAAAGAGACTGAGAAGCTTGGTTTACGCGGAAGACCAATCAAACTTCAAGACAAGAAGTTTGCACCACTTACGTAGGCCGCAGGCGCCCTCTCGAATAGCGAAAGGTGCCTCACCCTAGACACCTTCTCGAGTGGGTCTTAGCAGCCCAGGCATAATTAGTAAGCGTGGTGGGTTCCGCGCTCCAGATGGAGACTCAGCTGGAAGTTAAAGGGAAGAATGACAAGGAACTTTATGAATTGGAGCTGTAAGTTAACTCTTTGACAGAGAGAGCGAGATGGTGGTGGGGACAGCCCCAGTGAAATCAGAGGTGAGAGCACAAAGCAATACAGTAGGCAGACTGGTTTTGGGGGAGATGCTCGAGAATATCCGGTGGACTCCTGAGGCTCGATCCCGCATTTGCGTATGCGAGCCTCCTTCCTCATGACCTTGTCCAGAGTGAATGCCTCCCTCCCGGCACATGATCAGTGCATGCTCAGTCACGATATCAGTGCCTGCTCAGCCACGTGATCAGTGAACGACCAGCCACGTGATCACTGCATGCCAGTCAGGTGGTCAGTTCCTGATCAGCCACCTGATCAGTGCGTGCACAGTCCCCTGATCAGTGCCTGTCAGTCACTGATCACTGCCTGATAAACACGTGATCAGTGCCCGATCAGCCACGTCATCAGTGCATGCGCAGTCACGTGATCAGTGCATGATAGCCACGTGATCAGTGCATGACAGTCCCATGATCAGTGCATGATCAGTCACGTGATCAGTGCATGATAGCCACGTGATCAGTGCATGATCAGCCACGTGATCAGTGCCTGATCAGCCACGTCATCAGTGCATGATCAGCCACGTGATCAGTGCATGATCAGCCACGTGATCAGGCATGATCAGCCACGTGATCAGTGCATGATCAGTCACGTGATCAGTGCATGATCAGCCACGTGAACAGTGCATGCTCAGTCACGTGATCAGGGCCTGCTGAGCTGCGTGATTACTGTCTGCTCATCTGCTTGACAATTGCCAGCTGAGCTGCACGATTCCTGCCTGTCATCTGCTTGACAATTGCCAGCTGAGCTGTAATTCCTGCCTGCTCATCTGCTTGATTATTGCCAGCTGAGCAGCATGATTTCTCACAGCTGAGTTCCATGATTATTGCCTGCTGACTGATTCGTGCCTACTCAGCTCTTTGTTCATTGCCTCCAGAGGCACATGATCAGTGTATGATACCAAACATGATCAGCACATGATCAGTCACATGATCAATGCATGATAAGCCACGTGATCAGTGCATGATAGTTACGTGATCAGTGCATGATCAGTCATGTGATCAGTGCATGGTAGCTGCGTGATCAGTGCATGATCAGCCACGTGATCAGTGCATGATAGCCACGTGATCAGTGCATGATCAGCCACGTGATCAGTGCATGATCAGTCACGTGATCAGTGCATGATCAGCCACGTGATCAGTGCATGATCAGTCACGTGATCAGTGCATGATCAGTCACGTGACCAGTACATGGTAGCTACGTGATCATTGCATGATCAGCCACGTGATCAGTGCATGATAGCCACGTGATCAGTGCATGATCAGCCACGTGATCAGTGCATGATCAGTCATGTGATAGTGCATGATCAGCCACGTGATCAGTGCATGATAGCCACGTGATCAGTGCATGATAGCCACGTGATCAGTGCATGATCAGTCACGTGATCAGTGCATGATCAGCCACGATCAGTGCATGATCAGCCACGTGATCAGTGCATGATCAGCCACGTGATCAGTGCATGACAGCCACGTGATCAGTGCATGATCAGTCACGTGATCAGTGTGATCAGCCACGTGATCAGTGCATGATCAGCCACGTGATCAGTGCATGATCAGTCACGTGATCAGTGCATGATCAGCCACGTGATCAGTGCATGATCAGCCACGTGATCAGTGCATGATAGCCACGTGATCAGTGCATGATCAGCCACGTGATCAGTGCATGATCAGCCACGTGATCAGTGCATGATCAGTCACGTGATCAGTGCATGATCAGCCACGTGATCAGTGCATGATCAGCCACGTGATCAGTGCATGATCAGCCACGTGATCAGTGCATGATCAGCCACGTGATCAGTGCATGATCAGTCACGTGATCAGTGCATGACAGCCACGTGATCAGTGCATGATAGCCACGTGATCAGTGCATGATAGCCACGTGATCAGTGCATGATCAGTCACTGATCAGTGCATGATCAGTCACGTGACCAGTGCATGATAGCTACGTGATCAGTGCATGATCAGCCACGTGATCAGTGCATGATCAGCCACGTGATCAGTGCATGATCAGTCACGCATCAGTGCATGATCAGCCACGTGATCAGTGCATGATCAGCCACGTGATCAGTGCATGATCAGCCACGTGATCAGTGCATGATAGCCACGTGATCAGTGCATGATCAGTCACGTGATCAGTGCATGATCAGCCACGTGATCAGTGCATGATCAGCCACGTGATCAGTGCATGATCAGTCACATGATCAGTGCATGATCAGCCACGTGATCAGTGCATGATCCACGTGATCAGTGCATGATCAGCCACGTGATCAGTGCATGATCAGCCACGTGATCAGTGCATGATCAGTCATGATCAGTGCATGATATACGTGTCAGTGCATGATCAGTCACGTGATCAGTGCATGATCAGCCACGTGATCAGTGCATGATAGCCACGTGATCAGTGCATGATAGCCAGTGATCAGTGCATGATCAGTCACGTGATCAGTGCATGATCAGCCACGTGATCAGTGCATGATAGCCACGTGATCAGTGCATGATCAGTCACGTGATCAGTGCATGATCAGCCACATCAGTGCATGATCAGCCACGTGATCAGTGCATGATCAGCCACGTGATCAGTGCATTGCCACGTGATCAGTGCATGATCAGCCACGTGATCAGTGCATGATAGCCACGTGATCAGTGCATGATCAGTCACGTGATCAGTGCATGATCAGCCACGTGATCAGTGCATGATCAGACATGATCAGTGCATGATCAGCCACGTGATCAGTGCATGATAGCCACGTGATCAGTGCATGATCAGTCACGTGATCAGTGCATGATCAGCCACGTGATCAGTGCATGATAGCCACGTGATCAGTGCATGATCAGCCACGTGATCAGTGCATGATCAGCCACGTGATCAGTGCATGATCAGTCACGTGATCAGTGCATGATCAGCCACGTGATCAGTGCATGATAGCCACGTGATCAGTGCATGATCAGTCACGTGATCAGTGCATGATCAGTCACGTGATCAGTGCATGGTAGCTACGTGATCAGTGCATGATCAGCCACGTGATCAGTGCATGATCAGCACGTGATCAGTGCATGATCAGCCACGTGATCAGTGCATGATCAGTCACGTGATCAGTGCATGATCAGCCACGTGATCAGTGCATGATCAGTCACGTGATCAGTGCATGCATCAGGCCATGATCAGTGCATGATCAGCCACGTGATCAGTGCATGATCAGCCACGTGATCAGTGCATGATCAATCACGTGATCAGTGCATGATCAGTCACGTGATCAGTGCATGATCAGCCACGTGATCAGTGCATGATCAGCCACGTGATCAGTGCATGATAGCCACGTGATCAGTGCATGATCAGTCACGTGATCAGTGCATGATCAGTCACGTGATCAGTGCATGATCAGCCACGTGATCAGTGCATGATCAATCACGTGATCAGTGCATGATCAGTCACATGTGATCAGTGCATGGTAGCTGTCGTGATCAGTGCATGATCAGCCACGTGATCAGTGCATGATAGCCACGTGATCAGTGCATGATCAGTCACGTGATCAGTGCATGATCAGTCACGTGATCAGTGCATGATCAGTCACGTGATCAGTGCATGATCAATTACGTGATCAGTGCATGATCAGCCACGTGATCAGTGCATGATAGCCACGTGATCAGTGCATGATAGCCACGTGATCAGTGCATGATCAGTCACGTGATACGTGTGTGATCAGCCACGTGATCAGTGCATGATATCCACGTGATCAGTGCATGATAGCCACGTGATCAGTGCATGATCAGCCACGTGATCAGTGCATGATCAGTCATGGATCATGCATGATCAGCCACGTGATCAGTGCATGATAGCCACGTGATCAGTGCATGATAGCCACGTGATCAGTGCATGATCAGCCACGTGATCAGTGCATGATAGTCACGTGATCAGTGCATGATCAGTCACGTGATCAGTGCATGATCAGCCACGTGATCAGTGCATGATCAGCCACGTGATCAGTGCATGATCAGCCACGTGATCAGTGCATGATCAGTCACGTGATCAGTGCATGGTAGCTACGTGATCAGTGCATGATCAGCCACGTGATCAGTGCATGATAGCCACGTGATCAGTGCATGATCAGCCACGTGATCAGTGCATGATCAGTCACGTGATAGTGTGTGATCAGTGCATGATATCAGCATGATAGCCACGTGATCAGTGCATGATAGCCACGTGATCAGTGCATGATCAGTCACGTGATAGTGTGTGATCAGCCACGTGATCAGTGCATGATAGCCACGTGATCAGTGCATGATCAGCCACGTGATCAGTGCATGATCAGCCACGTGATCAGTGCATGATCAGCCACGTGATCATGCATGATCAGCCACGTGATCAGTGCATGATCAATTACGTGATCAGTGCATGATCAGTCACGTGACAGTACATGGTTGCTACGTGATCAGTGCATGATCAGCCACGTGATCAGTGCATGATAGCCACGTGATCAGTGCATGATCAGTCACGTGATCAGTGCATGATCAGTACGTGATCAGTGCATGATCAGCCACGTGATCAGCATGATAGCCACGTGATCAGTGCATGATAGCCACGTGATCAGTGCATGATCAGTCACTGATCAGTGCATGATCAGTCACGTGATGTGCATGATAGTAGCCACGTGATCAGTGCATGATAGCCACGTGATCAGTGCATGATCAGTCACGTGATCAGTGCATGATCAGTCACGTGATCAGTGCATGATAGCCACGTGATCAGTGCATGATCAGCCACGTGATCAGTGCATGATAGCCACGTGATCAGTGCATGATCAGCCACGTGATCAGTGCATGATCAGTCACGTGATCAGTGCATGATCAGCCACGTGATCAGTGCATGATCAGCCACGTGATCAGTGCATGATCAGTCACGTGATCAGTGCATGATCAGCCACGTGATCAGTGCATGATCAGTCACGTGATCAGTGCATGATAGCTACGTGATCAGTGCATGATCAGCCACGTGATCAGTGCATGATCAGCCACGTGATCAGTGCATGATCAGTCACGTGATCAGTGCATGATCAGCCACGTGATCAGTGCATGATCAGCCACGTGATCAGTGCATGATCAGCCACGTGATCAGTGCATGATAGCCACGTGATCAGTGCATGATCAGTCACGTGATCAGTGCATGATCAGCCACGTGATCAGTGCATGATCAGCCACGTGATCAGTGCATGATCAGTCGTGATCAGTGCATGATCAGCCACGTGATCAGTGCATGATCCACGTGATCAGTGCATGATCAGTCACGTGATCAGTATGATCAGCCACGTGATCAGTGCATGATCAGTCACGTGATCAGTGCATGATAGCCACGTGATCAGTGCATGATCAGTCACGTGATCAGTGCATGATCAGCCACGTGATCAGTGCATGATCAGCCACGTGATCAGTGCATGATAGCCACGTGATCAGTGCATGATCAGTCACGTGATCAGTGCATGATCAGCCACGTGATCAGTGCATGAGCAGCCACGTGATCAGTGCATGATCAGTCACGTGATCAGTGCATGATCAGTCACGTGATCAGTGCATGATCAGCCACGTGATCAGTGCATGATCAGCCACGTGATCAGTGCATGATCAGTCACGTGATCAGTGCATGATAGCCACGTGATCAGTGCATGATCAGCCACGTGATCAGTGCATGATAGCCACGTGATCAGTGCATGATCAGTCACGTGATCAGTGCATGATCAGTCACGTGATCAGTGCATGATCAGCCACGTGATCAGTGCATGATAGCCACGTGATCAGTGCATGATCAGTCACGTGATCAGTGCATGATCAGCCACGTGATCAGTGCATGATCAGCCACGTGATCAGTGCATGATCAGCCACGTGATCAGTGCATGATACCACGTGATCAGTGCATGATCAGTCACGTGATCAGTGCATGATCAGCCACGTGATCAGTGCATGATCAGCCACGTGATCAGTGCATGATAGCCACGTGATCAGTGCATGATCAGTCACGTGATCAGTGCATGACAGGCACGTGATCAGTGCATGATCAGCCACGTGATCAGTGCATGATAGTCACGTGATCAGTGCATGATCAGTCACGTGATGTATGATCAGTCACGTGACAGTGCATGATAGCTACGTGATCAGTGCATGATCAGCCACGTGATCAGTGCATGATAGCCACGTGATCAGTGCATGATCAGCCACGTGATCAGTGCATGATCAGTCATGATCAGTGCATGATCAGTCACGTGATCAGTGCATGATCAGCCACGTGATCAGTGCATGATCAGTCACGTGATCAGTGCATGATCAGCCACGTGATCAGTGCATGATCAGCCACGATCAGTGCATGATCAATCACGTGATCAGTGCATGATCAGTCACGTGATCAGTGCATGGTAGCACGTGATCAGTGCATGATCAGCCACGTGATCAGTGCATGATAGCCACGTGATCAGTGCATGATCAGTCACGTGATCAGTGCATGATCAGCACGTGATCAGTGCATGATCAGCCACGTGATCAGTGCATGATCAATTACGTGATCAGTGCATGATCAGTCACGTGATCAGTGCATGGTAGCTGTGATCAGTGCATGATCAGCCACGTGATCAGTGCATGATAGCCACGTGATCAGTGCATGATCAGTCACGTGATCAGTGCATGATCAGTCACGTGATCAGTGCATGATCATACGTGATCAGTGCATGATCAGTCACGTGATCAGTGCATGATAGCCACGTGATCTGCATGATCAGCCACGTGATCAGTGCATGATAGCCACGTGATCAGCATGATCAGTCACGATCAGTGCATGATCAGCCACGTGATCAGTGCATGATCGCCACGTGATCAGTGCATGATCAGTCACGTGATCAGTGCATGATCATCCACGTGATCAGTGCATGATCAGTCACGTGATCAGTGCATGATATAGACGTGATCAGTGCATGATCAGCCCGTGATCAGTGCATGATAGCCACGTGATCAGTGCATGATCAGTCACGTGATCAGTGCATGATCAGTCACGTGATCAGTACATGGTAGCCACGTGATCAGTGCATGATCAGCCACGTGATCAGTGCATGATAGCCACGTGATCAGTGCATGATCAGTCACGTGATCAGTGCATGATCAGTCACGTGATCAGTGCATGGTAGCTGCGTGATCAGTGCATGATCAGCCACGTGATCAGTGCATGATAGCCACGTGATCAGTGCATGATCAGCCACGTGATCAGTGCATGATCAGTCACGTGATCAGTGCATGATCAGCCACGTGATCAGTGCATGATCAGCACGTGATCAGTGCATGATCAGCCACGTGATCAGTGCATGATCAGCCACGTGATCAGTGCATGATCAGCCACGTGATCAGTGCATGATCAGCGTGATCAGTGCATGATCAGCCCGTGATCAGTGCATGTCAGTCACGTGATCAGTGCATGATCAGCCACGTGATCAGTGCATGATAGCCACGTGATCAGTGCATGATCAGTCACGTGATCAGTGTATGATCAGCCACGTGAACAGTGCATGCTCAGTCACGTGATCAGGGCCTGCTGAGCTGCGTGATTACTGTCTGCTCATCTGCTTGACAATTGCCAGCTGAGCTGCACGATTCCTGCCTGTCATCTGCTTGACAATTGCCAGCTGTGCTGCGTAATTCCTGCCTGCTCAGCTGCTTGATTATTGCCAGCTGAGCAGCATGATTTCACAGCTGAGTTCCATGATTATTGCCTGCTGACTGATTCGTGCCTACTCAGCTCTTTGTTCATTGCCTCCAGAGGCACATGATCAGTGTATGACACCAAACATGATCAGCACATGATCAGTCACATGATCAATGCATGATAAGCCACGTGATCAGTGCATGATCAATTCATGTGATCAGTGCATGATCAGTCACGTGACCAGTGCATGGTAGCTGCGTGATCAGTGCATGATCAGCCACGGAGAGTGCATGATAGCCACGTGATCAGTGCATGATCAGCCACGTGATCAGTGCATGATCAGTCACGTGATCAGTGCATGATCAGCCACGTGATCAGTGCATGATCAATTACGTGATCAGTGCATGATCAGTCACGTGACCAGTACATGGTAGCTACGTGATCATTGCATGATCAGCCACGTGATCAGTGCATGATAGCCACGTGATCAGTGCATGATCAGTCACGTGATCAGTGCATGATCAGTCACGTGATAGTGCATGATCAGCCACGTGATCAGTGCATGATAGCCACGTGATCAGTGCATGATAGCCATGATCAGTGCATGATCAGTCACTGCAGCAGTGCATGATCAGCCACGATGTGCATGATAGCCATGGATCAGACATGATCAGCCACGTGATCAGTGCATGAGAGCCACGTGATCAGTGCATGATCAGTCACGTGATCATGTGTGATCAGCCAGTGATCAGTGCATGATCAGCCACGTGATCAGTGATCAATTACGTGATCAGTGCATGATCAGTCACGCGTGACAGTACATGGTAGCTACGTGATCAGTGCATGATCAGCCACGTGATCAGTGCATGATAGCCACGTGATCAGTGCATGATCAGTCACGTGATCAGTGTGATCAGCCACGTGAACAGTGCATGCTCAGTCACGTGATCAGGGCCTGCTGAGCTGCGTGATTACTGTCTGCTCATCTGCTTGACAATTGCCAGCTGAGCTGCACGATTCCTGCCTGTCATCTGCTTGACAATTGCCAGCTGTGCTGCGTAATTCCTGCCTGCTCAGCTGCTTGATTATTGCCAGCCAGCATGATTCCTCACAGCTGAGTTCCATGATTATTGCCTGCTGACTGATTCGTGCCTACTCAGCTCTTTGTTTATTGCCTCCAGAGGCACATGATCAGTGTATGATAGCAAACATGATCAGCGCATGATCAGTCACATGATCAGTGCATGATAAGCCACGTGATCAGTGCATGATCAATTACGTGATCAGTGCATGATCAGTCATGTGACCAGTGCATGGTAGCTGTGATCAGTGCATGATCAGCCACGTGATCAGTGCATGATAGCCACGTGATCAGTGCATGACAGACGTGATCAGTGCATGATCAGTCACGTGATCAGTGCATGATCAGCCACGTGATCAGTGCATGATCAGCCACGTGATCAGTGCATGATAGCCACGTGATCAGTGCATGATCAGTCACGTGATCAGTGCATGATCAGCCACGTGATCAGTGCATGATCAGCCACGTGATCAGTGCATGATCAGTCACGTGATCAGTGCATGATAGCCACGTGATCAGTGCATGATCAGTCACGTGATCAGTGTGCATGATCAGCCACGTGATCAGTGCATGATCAGTCACGTGATCAGTGCATGATCAGTCACGTGATCAGTGCATGATCAGTCACGTGATCAGTGCATGATAGCCACGTGATCAGTGCATGATCAGCCACGTGATCAGTGCATGATAGCCACGTGATCAGTGCATGATCAGTCACGTGATCAGTGCATGATCAGCCACGTGATCAGTGCATGATAGCCACGTGATCAGTGCATGATCAGTCACGTGATCAGTGCATGATCAGCCACGTGATCAGTGCATGATCAGTCACGTGATCAGTGCATGATATCACGTGATCAGTGCATGATCAGTCACGTGATCAGTGCATGATCAGCCACGTGATCAGTGCATGATAGCCACGTGATCAGTGCATGATCAGCCAGTGATCAGTGCATGATCAGTCACGTGATCAGTGCATGATCAGCCACGTGATCAGTGCATGATAGCCACTGATCAGTGCATGATCAGTCACGTGATCAGTGCATGATCAGTCACGTGATCAGTGCATGATCAGTCACGTGATCAGTGCATGATGGTAGCTGCGTGATCAGTGCATGATCACACGTGATCAGTGCATGATCAGCCACGTGTGCATGATCAGTCATGATCAGCATGATCAGCACGTGATCAGTGCATGATAGCCACGTGATCAGTGCATGATCAGCCACGTGATCAGTGCATGATCAGCCACGTGATCAGTGCATGATAGCCACGTGATCAGTGCATGATCAGTCACGTGATACAGTGTGATCAGCCACGTGATCAGTGCATGATAGCCACGTGATCAGTGCATGATAGCCACGTGATCAGTGCATGATAGTCACGTGATCAGTGCATGATCAGTCACGTGATCAGTGCATGATCAGCCACGTGATCAGTGCATGATAGCCACGTGATCAGTGCATGATCAGTCACGTGATCAGTGCATGATCAGCCACGTGATCAGTGCATGATCAGCCACGTGATCAGTGCATGATCAGTCACGTGATCAGTGCATGATCAGCCACGTGATCAGTGCATGATAGCTACGTGATCAGTGCATGATCAGCCACGTGATCAGTGCATGATAGCCACGTGATCAGTGCATGATCAGCCACGTGATCAGTGCATGATCAGCCACGTGATCAGTGCATGATAGCCACGTGATCAGTGCATGATCAGTCACGTGATCAGTGCATGATCACATGATCAGTGCATGATCAATCACGTGATCAGTGCATGATCAGTCACGTGACCAGTACATGGTAGCTACGTGATCATTGCATGATCAGCCACGTGATCAGTGCATGATAGCCACGTGATCAGTGCATGATCAGCACGTGATCAGTGCATGATCAGCCACGTGATCAGTGCATGATCAGTCACGTGATCAGTGCATGATCAGCCACGTGATCAGTGCATGATAGCCACGTGATCAGTGCATGATCAGTCACGTGATCAGTGCATGATCAGCCACGTGATCAGTGCATGATAGCCACGTGATCAGTGCATGATAGCCACGTGATCAGTGCATGATCAGTCACGTGATCAGTGCATGATCAGTCACGTGATCAGTGCATGATCAGCCACGTGATCAGTGCATGATAGCCACGTGATCAGTGCATGATCAGTCACGTGATCAGTGCATGATCAGTCACGTGATCAGTGCATGATCAGCCACGTGATCAGTGCATGATCAATTACGTGATCAGTGCATGATCAGTCACGTGATCAGTACATGGATCAGCATGATCAGTGCATGATCAGCCACGTGATCAGTGCATGATAGCCATGCATCAGTGCATGATCAGTCACGTGAGCAGTGCATGATCAGCCACGTGATCAGTGCATGAGAGTGCCACGTGATCAGTGCATGATCAGTCACGTGATCAGTGCATGTTCCACGTGATCAGTGCATGATCACCACGTGATCAGTGCATGATCAGCCACGTGATCAGTGCATGATCAGCCACGTGATCAGTGCATGATCAGCCACGTGATCAGTGCATGATCAGTTACGTGAGCAGTGTATGATCAGCCACGTGATCAGTGCATGGTCAGACACGAACAGTGTGATCAGCCACGTGATCAGTGCATGATATCCGTGATCAGTGCATGATCAATCACGTGATCAGTGTATGATCAGCCACGTGAACAGTGCATGCTCAGTCACGTGATCAGGGCCTGCTGAGCTGCGTGATTACTGTCTGCTCATCTGCTTGACAATTGCCAGCTGAGCTGCACGATTCCTGCCTGTCATCTGCTTGACAATTGCCAGCTGTGCTGCGTAATTCCTGCCTGCTCAGCTGCTTGATTATTGCCAGCTGAGCAGCATGATTCCTCACAGCTGAGTTCCATGATTATTGCCTGCTGACTGTTTGATTCGTGCCTACTCAGCTCTTTGTTTATTGCCTCCAGAGGCACATGATCAGTGTATGATAGCAAACATGATCAGCGCATGATCAGTCACATGATCAGCGCCATTAAGTCACGTGATCACTACATGATAGTCATGTGATCAGTCCATGCTCAGTCACGGTATCAGTGCATGATCAGCCACGTGATCAGTGCATGATCTGTCACGTGATCAGTGCATGATCAGCCACGTGATCAGTGCATGATCAGTCATGTGATCAGTGCATGATAGCACGTGATCAGTGCATGATCAGTCACGTGATCAGTGCATGATCAGCCACGTGATCAGTGCATGATCAGCCACGTGATCAGTGCATGATAGCCACGTGATCAGTGCATGATCAGTCACGTGATGGTGCATGATCAGTCACGTGAGTGCATGGTAGCCACGTGATCATGCATGATCAGCCACGTGATAGTGCATGATAGCCACGATCAGTGCATGATCAGTCACGTGATCAGTGCATGATCAGTCACGTGATCAGTGCATGATCAGCCACGTGATCAGTGCATGATCAGCCACGTGATCAGTGCATGATAGCCACGTGATCAGTGCATGATCAGTCACGTGATCAGTGCATGATCACGTGATCAGTGCATGATAGCTCACGTGATCAGTGCATGATCAGTCACGCACTGTACATGGCAGCTCAGTGATCAGTGCATGATCAGCCACGTGATCAGTGCATGATGTAGCCACGTGATCAGTGCATGATCAGCCACGTGATCAGTGCATGATCAGTTACGTGATCAGTGCATGATCAGCCACGTGATCAGTGCATGATAGCCACGTGATCAGTGCATGATCAGCCACGTGATCAGTGCATGATAGCCACGTGATCAGTGCATGATCAGTCACGTGATAGTGTGTGATCAGCCACGTGATCAGTGCATGATGAGCCACGTGATCAGTGCATGATCAATTACGTGATCAGTGCATGATCAGTCACGTGATCAGTGCATGGTAGCTACGTGATCAGTGCATGATCAGCCACGTGATCAGTGCATGATAGCCACGTGATCAGTGCATGATCAGTCACGTGATCAGTGCATGATCAGCCACGTGATCAGTGCATGATCAGTCACGTGATCAGTGCATGATAGCCACGTGATCAGTGCATGATCAGCCACGTGATCAGTGCATGATAGCCACGTGATCAGTGCATGATCAGTCACGTGATCAGTGCATGATCAGCCACGTGATCAGTGCATGATCAGCCACGACAGTATGCGATAGCCACGTGATCAGTGCATGATCAGCCACGTGATCAGTGCATGATCAGCCACGTGATCAGTGCATGATCAATTACGTGATCAGTGCATGATCAGTCACGTGATCAGTGCATGATAGCTACGTGATCAGTGCATGATCAGCCACGTGATCAGTGCATGATCAGTACGTGATCAGTGCATGATCAGTCACGTGATCAGTGTGATCAGCCACGTGATCAGTGCATGACAATTATTGATCAGTGCATGATCAGTCACGTGATCAGTGCATGATAGCTACGTGATCAGTGCATGATCAGCCACGTGATCAGTGCATGATACACGTGATCAGTGCATGATCAGCACGTGATCAGTGCATGATCAGCCACGTGATCAGTGCATGATCAGCCACGTGATCAGTGCATGATCAGCCACGTGATCAGTGCATGATCAGTCACGTGATCAGTGCATGATCAGGCACGTGATCAGTGCATGATCAGCCACGTGATCAGTGCATGATAGCCACGTGATCAGTGCATGATCAGTCACGTGATCAGTGCATGATCAGTCACGTGACAGTGCATGGTAGCTACGTGATCAGTGCATGATCAGCCACGTGATCAGTGCATGATCAGTCACGTGATCAGTGCATGATCAGTCACGTGATCAGTACATGGCTACGTGATCAGTGCATGATCAGCCACGTGATCAGTGCATGATAGCCACGTGATCAGTGCATGATCAGCCACGTGATCAGTGCATGATCAGTCACGTGATCAGTGCATGATCAGCCACGTGATCAGTGCATGATCAGCCACGTGATCAGTGCATGATCAGTCACGTGATCAGTGCATGATCAGTCACGTGATCAGTGCATGATCAGTCACGTGATCAGTACATGGTAGCTACGTGATCAGTGCATGATCAGCCACGTGATCAGTGCATGATCAGCCACGTGATCAGTGCATGATCAGTCACGTGATCAGTGCATGATCAGCCACGTGATCAGTGCATGATCAGGCACGTGATCAGTGCATGATCAGCCACGTGATCAGTGCATGATAGCCACGTGATCAGTGCATGACAGCCACGTGATCAGTGCATGATCAGCCACGTGATCAGTGCATGATCAGCCACGTGATCAGTGCATGATCAGTCACGTGATCAGTGCATGATCAGCCACGTGATCAGTGCATGATCAGCCACGTGATCAGTGCATGATCAGTCACGTGATCAGTGCATGATCAGCCACGTGATCAGTGCATGATCAGTCACGTGATCAGTGCATGATATAGACGTGATCAGTGCATGATCAGTCACGTGATCAGTGCATGATCAGCCACGTGATCAGTGCATGATCAGCCACGTGATCAGTGCATGATAGCCACGTGATCAGTGCATGATCAGTCACGTGATCAGTGCATGATCAGCCACGTGATCAGTGCATGATAGCCACGTGATCAGTGCATGATCAGTCACGTGATCAGTGCATGATCAGCCACGTGATCAGTGCATGATCAATCACGTGATCAGTGTGCATGATCAGTCACGTGACCAGTGCATGATAGCCACGTGATCAGTGCATGATCAGCCACGTGATCAGCATGATAGCCACGTGATCAGTGCATGATCAGTCACGTGATCAGTGCATGATCAGTCACGTGATCAGTGCATGATCAGCCACGTGATCAGTGCATGATCAGCCACGTGATCAGTGCATGCCATGTCGCGTGATCAGTGCATGATCAGTCACGTGATCAGTGCATGATCAGCCACGTGATCAGTGCATGATCAGTCACGTGATCAGTGCATGATCAGCCACGTGATCAGTGCATGATACCACGTGATCAGTGCATGATCAGTCACGTGATCAGTGCATGATCAGCCACGTGATCAGTGCATGATAGCCACGTGATCAGTGCATGATCAGTCACGTGATCAGTGCATGATCAGTCACGTGATCAGTGCATGACAGCACGTGATCAGTGCATGATCAGCCACGTGATCAGTGCATGATAGTCACGTGATCAGCATGATCAGTCACGTGATCAGTGCATGATCAGCCACGTGATCAGTGCATGATCAGTCACGTGATCAGTGCATGATCAGTCACGTGATCAGTGCATGGCAGCTACGTGATCAGTGCATGATCAGCCACGTGAGTAGTGCATGACAGCCATGATCAGTGCATGATCAGTCACGTGATCAGTGCATGATCAGCCACGTGATCAGTGCATGATCAGTCACGTGATCAGTGCATGATCCACACGATCAGTGCATGATCAGCCACGTGATCAGTGCATGATCAGCCACGTGATCAGTGCATGATCAATCACGTGATCAGTGCATGATCACGTGATCAGTACATGGTAGCTACGTGATCAGTGCATGATCAGCCACGTGATCAGTGCATGATAGCCACGTGATCAGTGCATGATCAGTCACGTGATCAGTGCATGATCAGTCACGTGATCAGTGCATGATCAATTACGTGATCAGTGCATGATCAGTCACGTGATCAGTGCATGGTAGCTACGTGATCAGTGCATGATCAGCCACGTGATCAGTGCATGATAGCCACGTGATCAGTGCATGATCAGCCACGTGATCAGTGCATGATCAGTCACGTGATCAGTGCATGATCAGTCACGTGATCAGTGCATGATCAGTACGTGATCAGTGCATGATCAGCCACGTGATCAGTGCATGATCAGTCACGTGATCAGTGCATGATAGCTACGTGATCAGTGCATGATCAGCCACGTGATCAGTGCATGATAGCCACGTGATCAGTGCATGATCAGCCACGTGATCAGTGCATGATCAGTCACGTGATCAGTGCATGATCATCCACGTGATCAGTGCATGTCAGTCATGTGATCAGTGCATGATAGCCCGTGATCAGTGCATGATCAGTCCTGATCAGTGCATGATCAGCCACGTGATCAGTGCATGATAGCCACGTGATCAGTGCATGATCAGTCACGTGATCAGTGCATGATAGCCACGTGATCAGTGCATGATCATCACGTGATCAGTGCATGATCAGCCACGTGATCAGTGCATGATCAGCCACGTGATCAGTGCATGATCAGTCACGTGATCAGTGCATGATCAGTCACGTGATCAGTGCATGATCAGTCACGTGATCAGTGCATGATCAGCCACGTGATCAGTGCATGATAGCCACGTGATCAGTGCATGATCAGTCACGTGATCAGTGCATGATCAGCCACGTGATCAGTGCATGATCAGGTACGTGATCAGTGTATGATCAGCCACGTGATCAGTGCATGATAGCCACGTGATCAGTGCATGATCAGTCACGTGATCAGTGCATGATCAGCCACGTGATCAGTGCATGATCAGCCACGTGATCAGTGCATGATCAGCCACGTGATCAGTGCATGATCAGTCACTGACAGTGCATGATCAGTCACGTGACCAGTACATGAAGCTACGTGATCATTGCATGATCAGCCACGTGAGTAGTGCATGATAGCCACGTGATCAGTGCATGATCAGTCACGTGATCAGTGCATGATCAGTCACGTGATCAGTGCATGGTAGCTCACGTGATCAGTGCATGATCAGCCACGTGATCAGTATGATAGCCACGTGATCAGTGCATGATCAGCCACGTGATCAGTGCATGATCAGTCACGTGATCAGTGCATGATCAGCCACGTGATCAGTGCATGATCAGCCACGTGATCAGTGCATGTCAGCCACGTGATCAGTGCATGATAGCCACGTGATCAGTGCATGATCAGTCACATGATCACAAGTGCATCAGTCACGTGATCAGTGTATGATCAGCCACGTGAACAGTGCATGCTCAGTCACGTGATCAGGGCCATGAGCTGCAGATTACTGTCTGCTCATCTGCTTGACAATTGCCAGCTGAGCTGCACGATTCCTGCCTGTCATCTGCTTGACAATTGCCAGCTGTGCTGCGAATTCCTGCCTGCTCAGCTACTTGATTATTGCCAGCTGAGCAGCATGATTTCTCACAGCTGAGTTCCATGATTATAGCCTGCTGACTGATTCGTGCCTACTCAGCTCTTTGTTCATTGCCTCCAGAGGCACATGATCAGTGTATGACACCAAACATGATCAGCACATGATCAGTGCGATAAGCCACGTGATCAGTGCATGATCAGTCATGTGATCAGTGCATGATCAGTCATGTGATCAGTGCATGATAGCTGCGTGATCAGTGCATGATCAGCCACGTGATCAGTGCATGATAGTCACGTGATCAGTGCATGATCAGTCACGTGATCATGATCAGTCACGTGATCAGTGCATGATCAGCCACGTGATCAGTGCATGATCAGTCACCTGATGTGTGTATGATCAGTCACGTGACCAGTGCATGATAGCTACGTGATCATTGCATGATCAGCCACGTGATCAGTGCATGATAGCCACGTGATCAGTGCATGATCAGTCACGTGATCAGTGCATGATCAGTCACGTGATCAGTGTGATCAGCCACGTGATCAGTGCATGATCAGCCACGTGATCAGTGCATGATAGCCACGTGATCAGTGCATGATCAGTCACGATCAGTGCATGATCAGTCACGTGATCAGTGCATGATCAGCCACGTGATCAGTGCATGATCAGCCACGTGATCAGTGCATGATCAGTACGTGATCAGTGCATGATCAGTCACGTGACCAGTACATGGTAGCTACGTGATCAGTGCATGATCAGCCACATGATCAGTGCATGACAGTCACGTGATCAGTGCATGATCAGTCACGCGATCAGTGCATGATCAGCCATGTGATCAGTGCATGATCAGTCACGTGTGATCAGTGCATGATCAGCCACGTGATCAGTGCATGATCAGCCACGTGATCAGTGCATGATAGCACGTGATCATTGCGTGATCAGCCACGTGATCAGTGCATGATATCCACGTGATCAGTGCATGACAGCCACGTGATCAGTGCATGAGAGCCACGTGATCAGTGCATGATCAGTCACGTGATACATGTGTGATCAGCCACGTGATCAGTGCATGATGAGCCACGTGATCAGTGCAGGATCACCATGATCAGTGCATGATCAGTCACGTGACCAGTACATGGTAGCCACGTGATCATTGCATGATCAGCCACGTGAGCAGAGCATGATAGCCACGTGATCAGTGCATGATCAGTCACGTGATCAGTACATGATCAGTCACGTGAACAGTGCATGATCATTTACGATCTATGCATGATCAGTCACGCGACCAGTATATGGTAGCCACGTGATCATTCCATGACGAGCCACGTGAGCAGTGCATGATAGCTACGTGATGTGTGCATGATCAGTTACGTGAGCAGAGTATGATCAGCCACGTGATCAGTGCATGAGTGCCACGTGATCAGTGCATGATATGTCACGTGACAGTGTGTGATCAGCCACGTGAACAGTGCATGTTCAGCCACGTGATCAGTGCATGATAGCCACGTGATCAGTGCATGATCAGTTACGTGAGCAGTGTATGATCAGCCACGTGATCAGTGCATGGTCAGACACGTGAACAGTATGATCAGCCACGTGATCAGTGTATGATCATCACGTGATCAGTGTATGATCAGCCACGAACAGTGCATGCTCAGTCACGTGATCAGGGCCTGCTGAGCTGCGTGATTACTGTCTGCTCATCTGCTTGATAATTGCCAGCTGAGCTGCACGATTCCTGCCTGTCATCTGCTTGACAATTGCCAGCTGTGCTGCGTAATTCCTGCCTGCTCAGCTGCTTGATTATTGCCAGCTGAGCAGCATGATTCCTCACAGCTGAGTTCCATGATTATTGCCTGCTGACTGTTTGATTCGTGCCTACTCAGCTCTTTGTTTATTGCCTCCAGAGGCACATGATCAGTGTATGATAGCAAACATGATCAGCGCATGATCAGTCACATGATCAGCCATTAAGTCACGTGATCACTACATGATAGTCATGTGATCAGTCCATGCTCAGTCACGGTATCAGTGCATGATCAGCCACGTGATCAGTGCATGATCAGCCACGATCGTGCATGATCAGCCACGTGATCAGTGCATGATCAGTCACGTGATCAGTGCATGATAGCCACGTGATCAGTGCATGATCAGTCACGTGATCAGTGCATGATCAGTCAGGATGTGGTATGATCAGCCACGTGATCAGTGCATGATAGCCACGTGATCAGTGCATGATCAGTCACCTGATCAGTGCATGATCAGTCACGTGACAGTACATGGTAGCTGCATGATCATTGCATGATCAGCCACGTGAGTAGTGCATGATAGCCACGTGATCAGTGCATGATCAGTCACGTGATCAGTGCATGATCAGTCACGTGATCAGTGCATGATCAGCCACGTGATCAGTGCATGATCACGTGATCAGTGCATGATAGCCACGTGATCAGTGCATGATCAGTCACGTGATCAGTGTATGATCAGCCACGTGATCAGTGCATGATCAACGTGATCAGTGCATGATCAGCCACGTGATCAGTGCATGGTAGTTCACGTGATCAGTGCATGATCAGCCACGCAGTCACGCATGGTAGCCACGTGATCAGTGCATGATCAGCCACGTGATTAGTGCATGATCAGCCACGTGATCAGTGCATGATCAGTCACGTGATCAGTACATGGAGCTACGTGATCAGTGCATGATCAGCCACTTGATCAGTGCATGATCAGCCACGGGATCAGTGCATGATCAGTCACGTGATCAGTGCATGATCAGCCACGTGATCAGTGCATGATAGCCACGTGATCAGTGCATGATCAATTACGTGATCAGTGCGATCAGTCACGTGATCAGTGCACGGTTGCCACGTGATCAGTGCATGATCAGCCACGTGAGCAGTGTATGATCAGCCACGTGATCAGTGCATGATCAGCCACGTGATCAGTACATGATCAGCCACGTGATCAGTGCATGATCAGTTACGTGAGCAGTGTATGATCAGCCACGTGATCAGTGCATGGTCAGACACGTGAACAGTGTATGATCAGCCACGTGATCAGTGCATGATATCCAAGTGATCAGTGCATGATCAATCACGTGATCAGTGTATGATCAGCCACGTGAACAGTGCATGCTCAGTCACGTGATCAGGCCTGCTGAGCTGCGTGATTACTGTCTGCTCATCTGCTTGACAATTGCCAGCTGAGCTGCACGATTCCTGCCTGTCATCTGCTTGACAATTGCCAGCTGTGCTGCAATTCCTGCCTGCTCAGCTGCTTGATTATTGCCAGCTGAGCAGCATGATTCCTCACACCTGAGTTCCATGATTATTGCCTGCTGACTGTTTGATTCGTGCCTACTCAGCTCTTTGTTTATTGCCTCCAGAGGCACATGATCAGTGTATGATAGCAAACATGATCAGCGCATGATCAGTCACATGATCAGCGCCATGAAGTCACGTGATCACTACATGATAGTCATGTGATCAGTCCATGATCAGTCACGGTATCAGTGCATGATCAGCCACGTGATCAGTGCATGATCAGTCACGTGATCAGTGCATGATCAGCCACGTGATCAGTATGACCAGGTGATCAGTGCATGATCGCTACGTGATCAGTGCATGATCAGCCACGTGATCAGTGCATGATCAGTCACGTGATCAGTGTATGATCAATCACGAACAGCATGATAGCCACGTGATCAGTGCATGATCAGTCACGCGATGGTGCATGATCAGTCACGTGACTGTACATGGTAGCTACGTGATCATTGCACGATCAGCCACGTGAGTAGTGCATGATAGCCACGTGATCAGTGCATGATCAGTCACGTGATCAGTGCATGATCAGCCACGTGATCTGCATGATAGCACGTGATCAGTGCATGATCAGCCACGTGATCAGTGCATGATAGCCACGTGATCAGTGCATGATCAGTCACGTGATCAGTGCATGATCAGCCACGTGATCAGTGCATGATCAATCACGTGATCAGTGCATGATCAGCCACGTGATCAGTACGATCAGCTACGTGATCATTGCATGATCAGCCACGTGATCAGTGCGATAGCCACGTGATCAGTGCATGATCAGCCACGTGATCAGTGCATGATCAATTACGTGATCAGTGCATGATCAGCCACGTGATCAGTGCATGGTAGCTACGTGATCAGTGCATGATCAGTCACGTGACCAGTGCATGATAGCCACGTGATCAGTGCATGATCAGTCACGTGATCAGTATGATCAGCCACGTGATCAGTGCATGATCAGCCAGTGATCAGTGCATGATCAACACGTGATCAGTGCATGATCAGTCACGTGATCAGTGCATGATCATACGTGATCAGTGCATGATCAGCCACGTGATCAGTGCATGATAGCCACGTGATCAGTGCATGATCAGTCACGTGATCAGTGCATGATCAGTCACGTGATCAGTGCATGATAGCCACGTGATCAGTGCATGATCAGCCACGTGATCAGTGCATGATCAGTCACGTGATCAGTGCATGATCAGTCACGTGATCAGTGCATGATCAGTCACGTGATCAGTGTGCATGATCAGCCACGTGATCAGTGCATGATAGCCACGTGATCAGTGCATGATAGCCACGTGATCAGTGCATGATCAGTTACGTGATCAGTGCATGATCAGCCACGCGATCAGTGCATGATAGCCACGTGATCAGTGCATGATCAGTCACGTGATCAGTGCATGATCAGCCACGTGATCAGTGCATGATCAGCCACGTGATCAGTGCATGATAGCCACGCGATCAGTGCATGATCAGTCACGTGATCAGTGCATGATCAGGCAGTGATCAGTGTATGATCAGCCACGTGATCAGTGCATGATAGCCACGTGATCAGTGCATGATCTGTCACTGATCATTGCATGATCAGTCACGTGATCAGTACATGATAGCTACATGATCAGTGCATGATCAGCCACGTGAGTAGTGCATGATCAGTCACGTGATTGTGCGGCATGATCAGTCACGTGATCAGTGCATGAAGCACGTGATCAGTGCATGATCAGCACGTGATCAGTGCATGATAGCATCACGTGATCAGTGCATGATCAGCCACGTGATCAGTACATGCAGTCATGTGATCAGTGCATGATCAGCCACGTGATCAGTGCATGATCAGTTACGTGATCAGTGCATGATCAGTCACGTGATCAGTGCATGATCAGCCACGTGATCAGTGCATGATCAGTCACGTGATCAGTGCATGATCAGCCACGTGATCTGCGCATGATCAGCCACGTGATCTGTGCATGATCAGCCACGTGATCAGTGCATGATCAGTCACGTGATCAGTGCATGATCAGCCACGTGATCAGTGCATGATCAGCCACGCGATCAGTGCATGATCAGCCACGTGATCAGTGAAGCATGATATGCACGTGATCAGTGCATGATCAGTCACGTGATCAGTGCATGATCAGCCACGTGATCAGTGCATGATCAGCCACGTGATCAGTGCATGATCAGCTTGACATGCATGATTACCACGTGATCAGTGCATGATCAGCCACGTGATCAGTGCATGATCAGCCACGTGATCAGTGCATGATCAGCCACGTGATCAGTGCATGATCAGTCACGTGATCAGTGCATGATATACGACATGATCAGTGCATGATCAGTCACGTGATCAGTGCGATCAGCCACGTGATCAGTGCATGATAGCCACGTGATCAGTGCATGATAGCCACGTGATCAGTGCATGATCAGTCACGTGATCAGTGCATGATCAGCCACGTGATCAGTGCATGATAGCACGTGATCAGTGCATGATCAGTCACGTGATCAGTGCATGATCAGTCACGTGATCAGTGCATGATCAGCCACGTGATCAGTGCATGATCAGCCACGTGATCAGTGCATGATCAGTCACGTGATCAGTGCATGGATAGCCACGTGATCAGTGCATGATCAGCCACGTGATCAGTGCATGATAGCCACGTGATCAGTGCATGATCAGTCACGTGATCAGTGCATGATCAGTCACGTGATCAGTGCATGATCAGCCACGTGATCAGTGCATGATAGCCACGTGATCAGTGCATGATAGCCACGTGATCAGTGCATGATCAGTGATGGAGAGTGCATGATCAGCATGACAGTGCATGATCAGCCACGTGATCAGTGCATGATCAGCCACGTGATCAGTGCATGATACCACGTGATCAGTGCATGATCAGTCACGTGATCAGTGCATGATCAGCCACGTGATCAGTGCATGATAGCCACGTGATCAGTGCATGATCAGTCACGTGATCAGTGCATGATCAGTCACGTGATCAGTGCATGATCAGTCATGATCAGTGCATGATCAGCCACGTGATCAGTGCATGATCAGCCACGTGATCAGTGCATGATCAGTCACGTGATCAGTGCATGATCAGTCACGTGATCAGTGCGATCATCACGTGACCAGTACATGGCAGTTACGTGATCATTGCATGATCAGCCACGTGAGTCAGTGCATGATAGCCACGTGATCAGTGCATGATCAGCCACGTGATCAGTGCATGATCAGTCACGTGATCAGTGCATGATCAATGGCGACGATGATCAGCCACGTGATCAGTGCATGATCACACGTGATCAGTGCATGATCAGCCACGTGATCAGTGCATGATCAGCCACGTGATCAGTGCATGATCACCACATGATCAGTGCATGATCAGTCACGTGATCAGTACATGGTAGCTACGTGATCGTGCATGATCAGCCACGTGATCAGTGCATGATAGCCACGTGATCAGTGCATGATCAGTCACGTGATCAGTGCATGAGTCACGTGATCAGTGCATGATCATCACGTGATCAGTGCATGATCAGTCACGTGATCAGTGCATGGTAGCCACGTGATCAGTGCATGATCAGCCACGAGTCAGTGCATGATCAGCCACGTGATCAGTGCATGATCAGTCACGTGATCAGTGCATGATCAGCCACGTGATCAGTGCATGATCAGTCACGTGATCAGTGCATGATCAATCACGTGATCAGTGCATGATCAGCCACGTGATCAGTGCATGATCAGTCACGTGATCAGTGCATGATAGCCACGTGATCAGTGCATGATCAGCCACGTGATCAGTGCATGATCAGCCAGTGATCAGTGCATGATCAGCCACGTGATCAGCATGATCATCATGATCAGTGCATGATCATCCACGTGATCAGTGCATGATCAGTCACGTATCAGTGCATGATAGCCACGTGATCAGTGCATGATCAGTCCGTGATCAGTGCATGATCAGCCACGTGATCAGTGCATGATCAGCCACGTGATCAGTGCATGATCAGTCACGTGATCAGTGCATGATAGCCACGTGATCAGTGCATGATCATCACGTGATCAGCATGATCAGCCACGTGATCAGTGCATGATCAGCCACGTGATCAGTGCATGATCAGCCACGTGATCAGTGCATGATCAGTCACGTGATCAGTGTAGCCAGTCACGTGATCAGTGCATGATCAGCCACGCAGAGTGCATGATAGCCACGTGATCAGTGCATGATCAGTCACGTGATCAGTGCATGATCAGCCACGTGATCAGTGCATGATCAGCCACGTGATCAGTGCATGATCCAGCCACGTGATCAGTGCATGATAGCCACGTGATCAGTGCATGATCAGTCACGTGATCAGTGCATGATCAGCCACGTGATCAGTGCATGATCAGCTACTGATCAGTGCATGATCAGCCACGTGATCAGTGCATGATCAGTCACGTGATGTGTATGATCAGTCACGTGACCAGTACATGGTAGCTACATGATCATTGCATGATCAGCCACGTGAGTAGTGCATGATAGCCACGTGATCAGTGCATGATCAGTCACGTGATCAGTGCATGATCAGTCATGTGACCAGTACATGGTCAGCTGCGTGATCAGTGCATGATCAGCCACGTGAGCAGTGCATGATAGCCACGTGATCAGTGCATGATCAGTCACGTGATCAGTGCATGATCAGCCACGTGATCAGTGCATGATCAGCCACGTGATCAGTGCATGATCAGCCACGTGATCAGTGCATGGTCAGCCACGTGATCAGTGCATGATCAGCCACGTGATCAGTGCATGATCAGCCACGTGATCAGTGCATGATCAGTCACGTGATCAGTGTATGATCAGCCACGTGAACAGTGCATGCTCAGTCACGTGATCAGGGCCTGCTGAGCTGCGTGATTACTGTCTGCTCATCTGCTTGACAATTGCCAGCTGAGCTGCACGATTCCTGCCTGTCATCTGCTTGACAATTGCCAGCTGTGTGCATGACTGCCTGCTCATCTGCTTGATTATTGCCAGCTGAGCAGCATGATTTCTCACAGCTGAGTTCCATGATTATTGCCTGCTGACTGATTCGTGCCTACTCAGCTCTTTGTTCATTGCCTCCAGAGGCACATGATCAGTGTGTGATAGCAAACATGATCAGCATGATCAGTGCATGATAAGCCACGTGATCAGTGCATGATCAGTCACGTGATCAGTGCATGATCAGTCATGCACAGTGCATGGTAGCTGCGTGATCAGTGCATGATCAGCCACGTGATCAGTGCATGATAGTCACGTGATCAGTGCATGATCAGTCACGTGATCAGTGCATGATCAGTCACGTGATCAGTGCATGATCAGTCACGTGATCAGTGCATGATCAGTCACGTGATCAGTGCATGATCAGTCACGTGACCAGTGCATGATAGCTACGTGATCATTGCATGATCAGCCACGTGATCAGTGCATGATAGCCACGTGATCAGTGCATGATCAGCCACGTGATCAGTGCATGATCAGCCACGTGATCAGTGTGATCAGCCACGTGATCAGTGCATGATCAGCCACGTGATCAGTGCATGATAGCCACGTGATCAGTGCATGATCAGTCATGCGTGATCAGTGCATGATCAGTCACGTGATCAGTGCATGATCAGCCACGTGATCAGTGCATGATCAGCCACGTGATCAGTGCATGATCAGTCACGTGATCAGTGCATGATCAGTCACGTGACCAGTGCATGGTAGCTACGTGATCAGTGCATGATCAGCCACGTGATCAGTGCATGATAGCCACGTGATCAGTGCATGATCAGTCACGTGATCAGTGCATGATCAGCCACGTGATCAGTGCATGATCAGCACGTGATCGCATGATCAGCCACGTGATCAGTGCATGATCAGTCACGTGATCAGCATGTCACGGTAGCCGCTGTGATCACGTGCTGATCAGCCACGTGATCAGTGCATGATATCCACGTGATCAGTGCATGATAGCCACGTGATCAGTGCATGAGAGCCACGTGATCAGTGCATGATCAGTCACGTGATACATGTGATCAGCCACGTGATCAGTGCATGATGAGCCACGTGATCAGTGCAGGATCAATTCATGATCAGTGCATGATCAGTCACGTGACCAGTACATGGTTGCTACGTGATCGTTGCATGATCAGCCACGTGAGCAGAGCATGATAGCCACGTGATCAGTGCATGATCAGTCACGTGATCAGTACATGATCAGTCACGTGAACAGTGCATGATCATTTACGTGATCGTGCATGATCAGTCACGTGACCAGTATATGGTAGCTATGATCATTCCATGACGAAGTGAGCAGTGCATGATAGCCACGTGATGTGCATGATGAGTTACGTGAGCAGAGTATGATCAGCCACGTGATCAGTGCATGAGTGCCACGTGATCAGTGCATGATATGTCACGTGACAGGTGTGTGATCAGCCACGTGAACAGTGCATGTTCAGCCACGTGATCAGTGCATGATAGCCACGTGATCAGTGCATGATCAGTTACGTGAGCAGTGTATGATCAGCCACGTGATCAGTGCATCAGACACGTGAACAGTGTATGATCAGCCACGTGATCAGTGCATGATCATCACGTGATCAGTGTATGATCAGCCACGTGAACAGTGCATGCTCAGTCACGTGATCAGGGCCTGCTGAGCTGCGTGATTACTGTCTGCTCATCTGCTTGACAATTGCCAGCTGAGCTGCACGATTCCTGCCTGTCATCTGCTTGACAATTGCCAGCTGTGCTGCGTAATTCCTGCCTGCTCAGCTGCTTGATTATTGCCAGCTGAGCAGCATGATTCCTCACACCTGAGTTCCATGATTATTGCCTGCTGACTGTTTGATTCGTGCCTACTCAGCTCTTTGTTTATTGCCTCCAGAGGCACATGATCAGTGTATGATAGCAAACATGATCAGCGCATGATCAGTCACATGATCAGCGCCATTAAGTCACGTGATCACTACATGATAGTCATGTGATCAGTCCATGCTCAGTCACGGTATCAGTGCATGATCAGCCACGTGATCAGTGCATGATCAGCCAGGTGATCATTTCATGATGGCAGCATGTGATCAGTGCATGATTAGTCACGTGATCAGTGCATGATCAGTCAGGTGATCAGTGCATGATAGCCACGTGATCAGTGCATGATCAGTCACCTGATGGGTGTATGATCATTCACGTGACCTGTACATGGTAGCTACATGATCATTGCATGATCAGCCACGTGAGTAGTGCATGATAGCCACGTGATCAGTGCATGATCAGTCACGTGATCAGTGCATGATCAGTCATGTGATCAGTGCATGATCAGGCATGATCAGTGCATGATCAGCCACGTGATCAGTGCATGATAGCCACGTGATCAGTGCATGATCAGTCACGTGATCAGTGCATGATCAGCCACGTGATCAGTGCATGATCAATCACGTGATCAGTGCATGATCAGCCACGTGATCAGTGCATGATCAGTCACGTGATCAGTACATGATAGCACGTGATCAGTGCATGATCAGCCACGTGATCAGTGCATGATAGCCACGTGATCAGTGCATGATCAGCACGTGATCAGTGCATGATCAGTCACGTGACCAGTACATGGTAGCCACGTGATCATGCATGATCAGCCACGTGATCAGTGCATGATAGCCACGTGATCAGTGCATGATCAGTCACGTGATCAGTGCATGATCAGTCACGTGATCAGTGCATGATCAGCCACGTGATCAGTGCATGATCAGTCACGTGATCAGTGTATGATCAGCCACGTGATCAGTGCATGATAGCCACGTGATCAGTGCATGATCAGCCACGTGATCAGTGCATGATCAGTCACGTGATCAGTGCATGATCAGTCACGTGATAGTGCATGATCAGCCACGTGATCAGTGCATGTCAGTCATGTATCAGTGCATGATAGTGCGTGATCAGTGCATGATCAGTCCTGATCAGTGCATGATCAGCCACGTGATCAGTGCATGATAGCCACGTGATCAGTGCATGATCAGTCACGTGATCAGTGCATGATCAGTCACGTGATCAGTGTGATCAGCCACGTGAACAGTGCATGCTCAGTCACGTGATCAGGGCCTGCTGAGCTGCGTGATTACTGTCTGCTCATCTGCTTGACAATTGCCAGCTGAGCTGCACGATTCCTGCCTGTCATCTGCTTGACAATTGCCACTGCTGCGTAATTCCTGCCTGCTCAGCTGCTTGATTATTGCCAGCTGAGCAGCATGATTCCTCACAGCTGAGTTCCATGATTATTGCCTCTGACTGATTCGTGCCTACTCAGCTCTTTGTTCATTGCCTCCAGAGGCACATGATCAGTGTATGATAGCAAACATGATCAGCACATGATCAGTCACATGATCAGTGCATGATTAGCCACGTGATCAGTGCATGATCAGTCATGTGATCAGTGCATGATCAGTCATGTGATCAGTGCATGATAGCCACGTGATCAGTGCATGATCAGCCACGTGATCAGTGCATGATCAGCCACGTGATCAGTGCATGATCAGTCACGTGATCAGTGCATGATCAGTCAGTGATCAGTGCATGATCAGCCACGTGATCAGTGCATGATAGCCACGTGATCAGTGCATGATCAGTCACGTGATGGGTGATGATCAGCCACGTGATCAGTGCATGATAGCCACATGATCAGTGCATGATAGCCACGTGATCAGTGCATGATCAGTCACGTGATCAGTGCATGATCAGTCACGTGATCAGTGCATGATCAGTCACGTGATCAGTGCATGATCAGCCACGTGATCAGTGCATGATAGCCACGTGATCAGTGCATGATCAGTCACGTGATCAGTGCATGATCAGTCACGTGATCAGTGCATGATCAGCCACGTGATCAGTGCATGATCAGCCACGTGATCAGTGCATGATCAGTCACGTGATCAGTGCATGATCAGCCACGTGATCAGTGCATGATCAGTCACGTGATCAGTGCATGATCAGTCACGGCGTATGATCAGTTACGTGATCAGTGCATGATCAGTCACGTGACCAGTACATGGTAGCTACGCGGATCGTATCCGTGATCAGTCCACGTGATCAGTGCATGATCAGCCACGTGATCAGTGCATGATCAGTCACGTGATCAGTGTGACAGACTGGCCACGTGATCAGTGCACAGATATGTCATGTGGCAGGCATGATCAGCCACGTGATCAGTGCATGATCAGCCACGTGATCAGTGCATGATAGCAGCCACGTGATCAGTGCATGATCACCACGTGATCAGTGCATGATCAGTCACGTGATCAGTGCATGATCAGCCACGTGAACAGTGCATGATCAGCCACGTGATCAGTGCATGATAGCCACGTGATCAGTGCATGATCAGTTACGTGAGCAGTGTATGATCAGCCACGTGATCAGTGCATGGTCAGACACGTGAACAGTGTATGATCAGCCACGTGATCAGTGCATGATATCCAAGTGATCAGTGCATGATCATCACGTGATCAGTGTATGATCAGCCACGTGAACAGTGCATGCTCAGTCACGTGATCTGGGCCTGCTGAGCTGCGTGATTACTGTCTGCTCATCTGCTTGACAATTGCCAGCTGAGCTGCACGATTCCTGCCTGTCATCTGCTTGACAATTGCCAGCTGTGCTGCGTAATTCCTGCCTGCTCAGCTGCTTGATTATTGCCAGCTGAGCAGCATGATTCCTCACAGCTGAGTTCCATGATTATTGCCTGCTGACTGTTTGATTCGTGCCTACTCAGCTCTTTGTTTATTGCCTCCAGAGGCACATGATCAGTGTATGATAGCAAACATGATCAGCGCATGATCAGTCACATGATCAGCGCCATTAAGTCACGTGATCACTACATGATAGTCATGTGATCAGTCCATGCTCAGTCACGGTATCAGTGCATGATCAGCCACGTGATCAGTGCATGATCAGCCACGTGATCAGTCATGATCAGCCATGTGATCAGTGCATGATCAGTCACGTGATCAGTGCATGATCAGTCACGTGATCAGTGCATGATCAGCCACGTGATCAGTGCATGATCAGTCACCTGATGGGTGTATGATCAGTCACGTGACCGTACATGGTAGCTACATGATCATTGCATGATCAGCCACGTGAGTAGTGCATGATAGCCACGTGATCAGTGCATGATCAGTCACGTGATCAGTGCATGATCAGTCACGTGATCAGTGCATGATCAGCCACGTGATCAGTGCATGATCAGCCACGTGATGTGATCAGCCACGTGATCAGTGCATGATAGCCACGTGATCAGTGCATGATCAGCCACGTGATCAGTGCATGATCAGCCACGTGATCAGTGCATGATCAGCCACGTGATCAGTGCATGATCAGCCACGTGATCAGTGCATGATCAGTCATGTATCAGTGCATGATAGCACGGATCAGTGCATGATCAGTCACGTGATCAGTGCATGATCAGCCACGTGATCAGTGCATGATCAGCTTACGTGATCAGTGCATGATCAGTCACGTGACCAGTACATGGTACACGTGATCATTGCATGATCAGCCACGTGAGCAGTGCATGATAGCCACGTGATCAGTGCATGATCAGTCACGATCAGTGCATGATCACCACGTGATCAGTGCATGATCAGCCACGTGATCAGTGCATGATCAATTACGTGATCAGTGCATGATCAGTCACGTGACCAGTGCATGTAGCTACGTGATCATGCCATGATCAGTCATGGATCAGTGCATGATCAGCCACGTGATCAGTGCATTAGTCACGTGATCAGTGCATGATCAGCCACGTGATCAGTGCATGATCAGCCACGTGATCAGTGCATGATCATCACGTGATCAGTGCATGATCAGTCACGTGATCAGTGCATGATCAGTCACGTGATCAGTGCATGATCAGCCACGTGATCAGTGCATGATAGCCACGTGATCAGTGCATGATCAGCCACGTGATCAGTGCATGATCAGCCACGTGATCAGTGCATGATCAGTTACGTGAGCAGTGTATGATCAGCCACGTGATCAGTGCATGGTCAGACACGTGAACAGTGTGATCAGCCACGTGATCAGTGCATGATATCCAAGTGATCAGTGCATGATCAATCACGTGATCAGTGTATGATCAGCCACGTGAACAGTGCATGCTCAGTCACGTGATCAGGGCCTGCTGAGCTGCGTGATTACTGTCTGCTCATCTGCTTGACAATTGCCAGCTGAGCTGCACGATTCCTGCCTGTCATCTGCTTGACAATTGCCAGCTGTGCTGCGTAATTCCTGCCTGCTCAGCTGCTTGATTATTGCCAGCTGAGCAGCATGATTCCTCACAGCTGAGTTCCATGATTATTGCCTGCTGACTGTTTGATTCGTGCCTACTCAGCTCTTTGTTTATTGCCTCCAGAGGCACATGATCAGTGTATGATAGCAAACATGATCAGCGCATGATCAGTCACATGATCAGCGCCATTAAGTCACGTGATCACTACATGATAGTCATGTGATCAGTCCATGCTCAGTCACGGTATCAGCATGATCAGCCACGTGATCAGTGCATGATCAGCCACGTGATCAGTGCATGATCAGTCACACGTGATCAGTGCATGATCATCACGTGATCAGTGCATGATTGCACGGCAGACAGTGCATGATCATCACGTGATCAGTGCATGATCAGGCACGTGATCAGTGCATGATCAGCCACGTGATCAGTGCATGATACACGTGATCAGTGCATGATCAGTCACGTGATGGTGTATGATCAGTCACGTGACTGCATGGCAGCTACATGATCATGCATGATCAGCCACGTGAGTAGTGCATGATAGCCACGTGATCAGTGCATGATCAGTCACGTGATCAGTGCATGATCAGTCACGTGATCAGTGCATGATCAGTCACGTGATCAGTGATGATCAGCCACGTGATCAGTGCATGATAGCCACGTGATCAGTGCATGATCAGTACGTGATCAGTGCATGATCAGCCACGTGATCAGTGCATGATCAGCCACGTGATCAGTGCATGATCAGTCACGTGATCAGTGCATGGTAGCTCACGTGATCAGTGCATGATCAGCCACGATAGTGCATGATAGCCACGTGATCAGTGCATGATCAGCCACGTGATCAGTGCATGATCAGCCACGTGATCAGTGCATGATCAATTACGTGATCAGTGCATGATCAGTCACGTGACCAGCATGGTAGCCACGTGATCAGTGCATGATCAGCCACGATCAGTGCATGATAGCCACGTGATCAGTGCATGATCAGTCACGTGATCAGTGCATGATCAGTCACGTGATCAGTGCATGATCATTTACGTGATCAGTGCATGATCAGTCACGTGATCAGTGCATGATAGCTACGTGATCAGTGCATGATCAGCCACGTGATCAGTGCATGATAGCCACGTGATCAGTGCATGATCAGTCACGTGATCAGACATGATCAGCCACGTGATCAGTGCATGAGTGCCACGTGATCAGTGCATGATCAGTCACGTGATCAGTGTGTGATCAGCACGTGATCAGTGCATGATCAGCCACGTGATCAGTGCATGATAGCCACGTGATCAGTGCATGATCAGTTACGTGATCAGTGCATGATCAGCCACGTGATCAGTGCATGGCCGACATGATCAGTGCATGATCAGCCACGTGATCAGTGATCAGTCACGTGATCAGTGCATGATCAGCCACGTGATCAGTGCATGATAGCCACGTGATCAGTGCATGATCAGTCACGTGCGGATCAGCATGATCGAATACGTGATCAGTGCATGATCATTCACGTGATCAGTGCATGATCAGTCCACGTGATCAGTGCATGATGAAGCACGTGATCAGTGCATGATCAGCCACGTGATCAGTGCATGATCAGCCACGTGATCAGTGCATGATCAGGCATGATCAGTGCATGATCAGCCACGTGATCAGTGCATGAGACGTGATCAGTGCATGATCAGTCACGTGATCAGTGCATGATAGTCACGTGATCAGTGCATGATCAGTCACGTGATCAGTGCATGATCAGTCACGTGATCAGTGCATGATCAGCCACGTGATCATTGCATGATCAGCCATTGATCAGTGCATGATAGCCACGTGATCAGTGCATGATCAGCCACGTGATCAGTGCATGATCAGTCATGTATCAGTGCATGATCATCACTGATCAGTGCATGATCAGTCCACGTGATGAGTGCATGATCAGCCACGTGATCAGTGCATGATCAGCCACGTGATCAGTGCATGATCAGCCACGATCAGCAGTGTGATCAGCCACGTGATCAGTGCATGATCAGTCACGTGATCAGTGCATGACAGCCACGTGATCAGTGCATGATCAGTCACGTGATCAGTGCATGATAGCCACGTGATCAGTGCATGATCATTCACGTGATGTGTGATCAGCCACGTGAACAGTGCATGCTCAGTCACGTGATCAGCCTGCTGAGCTGTGATTACTGTCTGCTCATCTGCTTGACAATTGCCAGCTGAGCTGCATGATTCCTGCCTGTCATCTGCTTGACAATTGCCAGCTGTGCTGCATAATTCCTGCCTGCTCATCTGCTTGATTATTGCCAGCTGAGCAGCATGATTTCTCACAGCTGAGTTCCATGATTATTGCCTGCTGACTGATTCGTGCCTACTCAGCTCTTTGTTCATTGCCTCCAGAGGCACATGATCAGTGTATGATAGCAAACATGATCAGCACATGATCAGTCACATGATCAGTGCCATAAGCCACGTGATCAGTGCATGATCAATTACGTGATCAGTGCATGATCAGTCACGTGATCAGTGCATGGTAGCTACGTGATCAGTGCATGATCAGCCACGTGATCAGTGCATGATAGCCACGTGATCAGTGCATGATCAGTCACGTGATCAGTGCATGATCAGTCACGTGATCAGTGCATGATCAGCCACGTGATCAGTGCATGATCAGTCACGTGATCAGTACATGGTAGCTACGTGATCATTGCATGATCAGCACGTCAGTGCATGATAGCCACGATCAGTGCATGATCAGTCACGTGATCAGTGCAGATGATCACGTGATCAGTGCATGATATCAGTGCATGATCAGCCACGTGATCAGTGCATGATACCACGTGATCAGTGCATGATCAGCCACTGATCAGTGCATGATCAGCCACGTGATCAGTGCATGATCAGCCACGTGATCAGTGCATGATCAGCCACGTGATCAGTGCATGATCAGCCACGTGATCTGCACATGATCAGTCACGTGATAGTGTGTGATCAGCCACGTGATCAGTGCATGATCAGCCACGTGATCAGTGCATGATCATCACGTGATCAGTGCATGATCAGTACGTGATCAGTGCATGATAGCACGTGATCAGTGCATGATCAGCCACGTGATCAGTGCATGACAGCCATGATCAGTGCATGATAGCCACGTGATCAGTGCATGATCAGCCACGTGATCAGTGCATGATCAGTCACGTGATCAGCATGATCAGCCACGTGATCAGTGCATGATCAGCCACGTGATCAGTGCATGATAGCCACGTGATCAGTGCATGATCAGTCACGTGATCAGTGCATGATCAGTCACGTGATCAGTGCATGATCAGTCACGTGATCAGTGCATGATCAGCCACGTGATCAGTGCATGATAGCCACGTGATCAGTGCATGATCAGTCACTGATACATGCATGATCAGCCACGTGATCAGTGCATGATAGCCACGTGATCAGTGCATGATAGCCACGTGATCAGTGCATGATTAGTCACGTGATTTCACATGATCAGTCACGTGATCAGTGCATGATCAGTCAGTGTGATGCATGATCAGCCACGTGATCAGTGCATGATAGCCACGTGATCAGTGCATGATCAACAACGGATCGCATGATCAGTCCACGTGATCAGTGCATGATCAGTCACGTGATCAGTGCATGATCAGCCACGTGATCAGTGCATGATCAGTCACGTGATCAGTGCATGATCAGCCACGTGATCAGTGCATGATCAGCCACGTGATCAGTGCATGATCAGCCACGATCAGTGCATGATCAGCCACGTGATCAGTGCATGATCAGTCACGTGATCAGTGCGATCAGTCACGTGATCAGTGCATCATTTACGTGATCAGTATGATCAGTCACGTGACCAGTATATGGCAGCCATGCGGATCATTCCATGACGAGCCACGTGAGCAGTGTGATAGCCACGTGATGTGCATGATCAGTCACGTGATCAGTGTATGATCAGCCACGTGATCAGTGCATGAGTGCCACGTGATCAGTGCATGATCAGTCACGTGATCAGTGCATGATCAGCCACGTGATCAGTGCATGTCTCAGCTCAGTGATCAGTGCATGATAGCCACGTGATCAGTGCATGATCAGCCACGTGATCAGTGCATGATCAGCCACGTGATCAGTGCATGATCAGCCACGTGATCAGTGCATGATCAGCCATGTGCATGACAGTGCATGATCAGTCACGTGATCAGTGCATGATCAGTCACGTGATCAGTGCATGATCAGCCACGTGATCAGTGCATGATCAGCCACGTGATCAGTGCATGATCAGCCACGTGATCTGTGCATGATCAGCACGTGATCAGCGATCAGCCACGTGATCAGTGCATGATCAGCCACGTGATCAGTGCATGATCAGCCACGTGATCAGTGCATGATCAGCCACGTGATCAGTGCATGATAGCCACGTGATCAGTGCATGATCAGTCACGTGATCAGTGCATGATCAACGTGATCAGTGCATGAGTCACGTGATCAGTGCATGATCAGTCACGTGATCAGTGCATGATCAGCCACGTGATCAGTGCATGATCAGCCACGTGATCAGTGCATGATAGCCACGTGATCAGTGCATGATCAGCCACGTGATCAGTGCATGATCAGTCACGTGATCAGTGCATGATCAGCCACGTGATCAGTGCATGATCAGCCACGTGATCAGTGCATGATCAGTCACGTGATCAGTGCATGATCAGTCATGGATCATGTGCATCAGCCACGTGATCAGTGCATGATCAGCCACGGATCAGTGCATGATCAGTCACGATCAGTGCATGATCAGCACGATCAGTGCATGATCAGCCACGTGATCAGTGCATGATCAGCCACGTGATCAGTGCATGATCAGTCACGTGATCAGTGCATGATCAGCCACGTCAGTGTATGAGGCAGCTGATCAGTGCATGATCAGCCACGTGATCAGTGCATGATAGCCACGTGATCAGTGCATGATCAGTCACATGATCATGTGGTGATCAGCCACGTGATCAGTGCATGATCATCCACATCAGTGCATGATAGCCACGTGATCAGTGCATGATCAGTCACGTGATCAGTGCATGATCAGTCACGTGATCAGCATCGTCGCGTGATCAGTGCATGATCGTCATGATCAGTGCATGATAGCCACGTGATCAGTGCATGATCAGTCACGTGATTACATGTGATCAGCCACGTGATCAGTGCACATACTCATCGTGCGATCAGTGCATGATCAGCCACATGATCAGTGCATGATCAGTCAATGATCAGTGCATGATCAGCCACGTGATCAGTGCATGATCAGTCACGTGATCAGTGTATGATCAGCCACGTGATCAGTGCATGATAGCCACGTGATCAGTGCATGATCAGTCACGTGATCAGTGCATGATCAGTCACGTGATCAGTGCATGATCAGTCACGTGATCAGTGCATGATCAGCCACGTGATCAGTGCATGATCAGTCAATGCGGATGAAGATCATGCATCAGCCACGTGATCAGTGCATGATCAGCCACGTGATAGTGCATGATCAGCCACATCAGTGCATGATCAGCCACGTGATCAGTGCATGATCAGTCACGTGATAGCAGTGTGATCAGCCACGTGATCAGTGCATGATAGCCACGTGATCAGTGCATGATAGCCACGTGATCAGTGCATGATCAGTCACGTGATCAGTGCATGATCAGTCACGTGATCAGTGTGATCAGCCACGTGATCAGTGCATGATCAGCCACGTGATCAGTGCATGATCAATCACGTGATCAGTGCATGATCAGTCACGTGATCAGTGCATGGTCACGTGATCAGTGCATGATCAGCCACGTGATCAGTGCATGATCAGCCACGTGATCAGTGCATGATAGCCACGTGATCAGTGCATGATCAGCCACGTGATCAGTGCATGATCAGTCACGTGATCAGTGTATGATCAGCCACGTGATCAGTGCATGATAGCCACGTGATCAGTGCATGATAGCCACGTGATCAGTGCATGATTATTCACGCGTGATCAGCATGATCAGCCACGTGATCAGTGCATGATCAGTCACGTGATCAGTGCATGATCAGCCACGTGATCAGTGCATGATAGCCACGTGATCAGTGCATGATCAGTCACGTGATCAGTGCATGATCAGTCACGTGATCAGTGCATGATCAGTCACGTGATCAGTGCATGATCAGCCACGTGATCAGTGCATGATCAGCCACGTGATCAGTGCATGATCAGCCACGTGATCAGTGCATGATCAGCCACGTGATCAGTGCATGATCAGTCACGTGATCAGTGCATGATCAGCCACGTGATGATGCACGTGATCAGTGGAAGTCACGTGATCAGTGCATGATCAGTCACGTGAATGTGCATGATCATTTACGTGATCAGCATGATCAGTCACGTGACCAGTATATGGTAGCCACGTGATCATTCCATGATCAGCCACGTGAGCAGTGCATGATAGCCACGTGATGTGTGCATGATGAGTTACGTGAGCAGAGTATGATCAGCCACGTGATCAGTGCATGAGTGCCACGTGATCAGTGCATGATATGTCACGTGACAGGTGTGTGATCAGCCACGTGAACAGTGCATGTTCAGCCATGATCAGTGCATGATAGCCACGTGATCAGTGCATGATCAGTTACGTGAGCAGTGTATGATCAGCCACGTGATCAGTGCATGGTCAGACACGTGAACAGTGTATGATCAGCCACGTGATCAGTGCATGATATCCAAGTGATCAGTGCATGATCAATCACGTGATCAGTGTATGATCAGCCACGTGAACAGTGCATGCTCAGTCACGTGATCTGGGCCTGCTGAGCTGCGTGATTACTGTCTGCTCATCTGCTTGACAATTGCCAGCTGAGCTGCACGATTCCTGCCTGTCATCTGCTTGACAATTGCCAGCTGTGCTGCGTAATTCCTGCCTGCTCAGCTGCTTGATTATTGCCAGCTGAGCAGCATGATTCCTCACACCTGAGTTCCATGATTATTGCCTGACACTGATTCGTGCCTACTCAGCTCTTTGTTTATTGCCTCCAGAGGCACATGATCAGTGTATGATAGCAAACATGATCAGCGCATGATCAGTCACATGATCAGCGCCATGAAGTCACGTGATCAGTGCATGATCAATCATGTGATCAGTGCATGATCAGCCACGTGATCAGTGCATGGTAGCTGTGTGATCAGTGCATGATCAGCCACGTGATCAGTGCATGATCAGTCATGATCAGTGCATGATCAACGTGATCAGTGTATGATCAGCCACGTGATCAGTGCATGATAGCCACGTGATCAGTGCATGATCAGTCACCTGATCAGGTGTATGATCAGCCACGTGATCAGTGCATGATAGCCACGTGATCAGTGCATGATCAGTCACGTGACAGTGCATGATAGCCACGATCAGCATGATCAGCCACGTGATCAGTGCATGATCAGCCACGTGATCAGTGCATGATAGCCACGTGATCAGTGCATGATCAGTCACGTGATCAGTGCATGATCAGCCACGTGATCAGTGCATGATCAGCCACGTGATCAGTGCATGATCAGCCACGTGATCAGTGCATGATCAGCCACGTGATCAGTGCATGATCAGTCACGTGATCAGTGTATGATCAGCCACGTGATCAGTGCATGATGAGCCACGTGATCAGTGCATGATCAATTACGTGATCAGTGCATGATCAGTCACGTGACCAGTACATGGTAGCTACGTGATCATTGCATGATCAGCCACGTGATCAGTGCATGATAGCCACGTGATCAGTGCATGATCAGTCACGTGATCTGCACATGATCAGCCACGTGATCAGTGCATGATCAGCCACGTGATCAGTGCATGATCAAGTACGTGATCAGTGCATGATCAGCCACGTGATCAGTGCATGATCAGCCACGTGATCAGTGCATGATCAGCCACGTGATCAGTGCATGATCAGCCACGTGATCAGTGCATGATCAGTCACGTGATCAGTGCATGATCAGTCACGTGATCAGTATGATCAGCCACGTGATCAGTGCATGATCAGTCACGTGATCAGTATATGAGCAGCTACGTGATCAGTGCATGATCAGCCACGTGATCAGTGCATGATAGCCACGTGATCAGTGCATGATCAGTCACGTGATCAGTGTATGATCAGCCACGTGATCAGTGCATGAGTGCCACGTGATCAGTGCATGATATGTCACGTGATCAGTGTGTGATCAGCCACGTGATCAGTGCATGATCAGCCACGTGATCAGTGCATGATAGCCACGTGATCAGTGCATGATCAGCCACGTGATCAGTGCATGATCAGTCACGTGATCAGTGCATGATAGCCACGTGATCAGTGCATGATAGCCACGTGATCAGTGCATGATTAGTCACGTGATCAGTGCATGATCAGCCGTGTACGTGTGATCAGCCACGTGATCAGTGCATGATCAGCCACGTGATCAGTGCATGATCAATCACGTGATCAGTGCATGATCAGTCACGACCAGTGTGCATGTATTACTCAGCATGTGATTGTTGCATGATCAGCCACGTGATCAGTGCATGATAGCCACGTGATCAGTGCATGATCAGCCACGTGATCAGTGCATGATAGCCACGTGATCAGTGCATGATCAGTCACGTGATCAGTGCATGATCAGCCACGTGATCAGTGCATGATCAGCCACGTGATCAGTGCATGATAGCCACGTGATCAGTGCATGATCAGTCACGTGATCTGTGCATGATCAGTCACGTGATCAGTGCATGATCAGTCACGTGACAGTGCATGATCAGCCACGTGATCAGTGCATGATAGCCACGTGATCAGTGCATGATCACACGGATCATGCATGATCAGCCACGTGATCAGTGCATGATAGCCACGTGATCAGTGCATGATCAGCCACGTGATCAGTGCATGATTAGCCACTGATCAGTGCATGATCATCACGTGATCAGTGCATGATCAGTCACGTGATCAGTGTACATCAGCCACGTGATCAGTGCATGATAGCCACGTGATCAGTGCATGATCAGTCACGTGATCAGTGCATGATCAGTCACGTGATCAGTGCATGATCAGTCACGTGATCAGTGCATGATCAGCCACGTGATCAGTGCATGATCAGTCACGTGATCAGTGCATGATCAGTCACGTGATCAGTGCATGATCAGCCACGTGATCAGTGCATAGCCACGTGATCAGTGCATGATCAATCACGTGATCAGTGCATGATCAGCCACGTGATCAGTGCATGATCAGTCACGTGATACGTATGATCAGCCACGTGATCAGTGCATGATAGCCACGTGATCAGTGCATGATAGCCATGATCAGTGCATGATCAGCCACGTGATCAGTGCATGATCAGTCACGTGATACATGTATGATCAGCCACGTGATCAGTGCATGATCAGCCACGTGATCAGTGCATGATCAATCACGTGATCAGTGCATGATCAGTCAATGGCATCAGCATGGCCAGTCATGTGATCAGTGCATGATCAGCCACGTGATCAGTGCATGATCAGCCACGTGATCAGTGCATGATCAGCCACGTGATCAGTGCATGATCAGTCACGTGATCAGTGCATGATCAGCCACGTGATCATGCATGATCAGCCACGTGATCAGTGCATGATAGCCACGTGATCAGTGCATGAGATATGCCGTGATCAGTGCATGATCAGTCACGTGATACAGGTGATCAGTCACGTGATCAGTGCATGATCAGTCACGTGATCAGTGCATGATCAGCCACGTGATCAGTGCATGATAGCCACGTGATCAGTGCATGATCAGTCACGTGATCAGTGCATGATCAGCCACGTGATCAGTGCATGATCAGTCACGTGATCAGCATGATCAGCCACGTGATCAGTGCATGATCAGTCACGGATCAGCATGATCAGCCACGTGATCAGTGCATGATCAGCCACGTGATCAGTGCATGATCAGCCACGTGATCAGTGCATGATCAGCCACGTGATCAGTGCATGATCAGTCACGTGATCAGTATGATCAGCCACGTGATCAGTGCATGATCACGATGGATCGTATGATCAGTCACGTGACCAGCATATGGTAGCTACGTGATCATTCCATGACGAGCCACGTGAGCAGTGCATGATAGCCACGTGATGTGTGCATGATCAGTTACGTGAGCAGTGCATGATCAGCCACGTGATCAGTGCATGAGTGCCACGTGATCAGTGCATGATAGTCACGTGACAGTGTGATCAGCCACGTGAACAGTGCATGTTCAGCCACGTGATCAGTGCATGATAGCCACGTGATCAGTGCATGATCAGTTACGTGATCAGTGTATGATCAGCCACGTGATCAGTGCATGGTCAGACACGTGAACAGTGTATGATCAGCCACGTGATCAGTGCATGATATCCACGTGATCAGTGCATGATCAATCACGTGATCAGTGATCAGCCACGTGAACAGTGCATGCTCAGTCACGTGATCAGGGCCTGCTGAGCTGCGTGATTACTGTCTGCTCATCTGCTTGACAATTGCCAGCTGAGCTGCACGATTCCTGCCTGTCATCTGCTTGACAATTGCCAGCTGTGCTGCGTAATTCCTGCCTGCTCAGCTGCTTGATTATTGCCAGCTGAGCAGCATGATTCCTCACAGCTGAGTTCCATGATTATTGCCTGCTGACTGATTCGTGCCTACTCAGCTCTTTGTTTATTGCCTCCAGAGGCACATGATCAGTGTATGATAGCAAACATGATCAGCATGATCAGTCACATGATCAGTGCATGATAAGTCACGTGATCAGTGCATGATCAGTCATGTGATCAGTGCACACAGTCACGTGACAGTGCATGATCAGCCACGTGATCAGTGCATGATCAGCCACGTGATAGTGCATGATCAGTCACGTGATCAGTGCATGATCAGTCACGTGATCAGTGACATGATCAGCCACGTGATCAGTGCATGATAGCCACGTGATCAGTGCATGATGGCCTATCAGTGGATCAGGTGTAGTATGATCAGCCACGTGATCAGTGCATGATCAGCCACATGATCAGTGCATGATCAGCCGACAAATGATCAGTGCATGATCAGCCGTCTTGCATGATCAGCCACGTGATCAGTGCATGATCAGCCACGTGATCAGTGCATGATCAGTCACGTGATCAGTGCATGATCAGTCACGTGATAGTGTGTGATCAGCCACGTGATCAGTGCATGATAGCCACGTGATCAGTGCATGATCAGCCACGTGATCAGTGCATGATCAGCCACGTGATCAGTGCATGATCAGTCACGTGATCAGTGCATGATCAGCCACGTGATCAGTGCATGATCAGCCACGTGATCAGTGCATGATCAATTACGTGATCAGTGCATGATCAGTCACGTGACCAGTACATGGTAGCTACGTGATCGTGCATGATCAGCCACGTGAGCAGTGCATGATAGCCATGATCAGTGCATGATCAGTCACGTGATCAGTGCATGAGTCACGTGATCAGTGCATGATCATTTACGTGATCAGTGCATGATCAGTCACGTGATCAGTGCATGGTAGCTACGTGATCATTGCATGATCAGCCACGTGAGCAGTGCATGATAGCCACGTGATCAGTGCATGATCAGTCACGTGATCAGTGTATGATCAGCCACGTGATCAGTGCATGAGTGCCACGTGATCAGTGCATGATCGCACGTGATCAGTGTATGATCAGCCACGTGAATCAGTGCATGATCAGTCACGTGATCAGTGCCTGCTGAGCTGCGTGAATCACTGTCTGCTCATCTGCTTGACAATTGCCAGCTGAGCTGCATGATTCTGCCTGTCATCTGCTTGACAATTGCCCAGCTGTGCTGCGTCATTGCCTGCTCAGCTGCTTGATTATTGCCAGCTGAGCAGCATGATCTCACACCTGAGTTCCATGATTATTGCCTGCTGACTGTTTGATTCGTGCCTACTCAGCTCTTTGTTCATTGCCTCCAGAGGCACATGATCAGTGTATGATAGCAAACATGATCAGCGCATGATCAGTCACATGATCAGCGCCATTGTCACGTGATCAGTACATGATAGTCATGTGATCAGTCCATGATCAGTCACGGTATCAGTGCATGATCAGCCACGTGATCAGTGCATGATCTGTCACATGATTAGTACATCATCCAACGTGATCAGTGCATGAAGATCACGTGATCAGTGCATGATATAGACGTGATCAGTGCATGATCAGTCACGTGATCAGTGCATGGAGCACGTGATCAGTGCATGATCAGTCACCTGATGTGTATGATCATTCACGTGACCTGTACATGGTAGCTACATGATCATTGCATGATCAGCCACGTGAGTAGTGCATGATAGCCACGTGATCAGTGCATGATCAGTCACGTGATCAGTGCATGATCAGTCACGTGATCAGTGATGTCAGCTGCGTGATCAGTGCATGATCAGCCACGTGATCAGTAACATCATCATGATCAGTGCATGATCAGTTTTGATCAGTGCATGATCAGCCACGTGATCAGTTCATGATCAGCCACGTGACAGTGCATGATCAGTCACGTGATCAGTGCATGATCAGCCACGTGATCAGTGCATGA